>NC_090060.1:7979410-8149778 GCF_038355195.1 Osmerus mordax
AACCAGCAGCTGGTCAGGACTAGGGGCGGCCGACCCGACGAGTTAACGACGATTGAAGATGTTCAGAGCATGTCTTCATCAGGCATCACCTCTCCTCTGAGACAGGAGAATAGTGGGTCTTCTCCACGCCTTGCTGAGCTAGTACACCCCCCACCCCACACACACGCACCACCAGGGCTCTCCATGAAGCTCTCCGCCCCCCCCCCCCAACCCCCACGCCTCGCGGGAGAGACAGAGAGAGGCTGAGGAGCAGGAGAGGGAGAGGAGCAGAAGCTTCTTCTCTTCAGATGAACAGGACATCCAAATGTAATTCAAATTCTGATGCATCCTTTTCAGAGTTTGCCATGTCATGCCTAAGTGGATTTAACAAGCTTTTAAGATGCTCAGTCTCTTCTCTGCTGCATCCTCAATACTCTGTGCAAAGACACACACACACACACACTTTCTCAACTTTCTCGTCTGCTGTATAAACTTCTGTGTTTAATCTGGGAAGGGGAAGATGGAAGGGTAGCCCCCCAACCCTGAAGAAGGAGTATTAATATGCTTGTGCTTTACTTCCATCCTACCCTGACTCAGGCTTCAAAGTTCTTTATGAGTTCAGAAATGAACCTTGACTTCTGGGTAATGTAGTTCAGACATTATCAGTGACAGAAGACCCTAACGATGCGAGTTGCCCTTTCGCGAGGCAACATGACCTGGAGGAAGAAGGGAAGGCATTCTGTCATTTCTAGGGATCAGGGGTCAAGGAGGGGTCAGAGGTCAAGGAAGGAGGCTGGAGGCAGAACTGAGGGACAAAGACAGATGATTGGTTGTTCTGAGTAAGTTATGTAATCTGCACAGTAGATCCCCGAAAGTGTTGTCTGACTTCTACTCGCAAACATCCTCATCAGCCATATCCCAGCCACCCTGCAGACCTCCTCCCCTCCTCCTGAATGGGTCAGCCAGCCATCCTGAGCCCCGCCCCCCTGGTTCTCGCAGGTGGGGCTCAGAGGATGCTGACCCTCTCGGTGAGCCCCTGCATGTCTGCGTCCTCCCCGGCCTCCTCCTCGTCGGAGCCTGGTGTGGGCGGAGGGGGCACCAGGTGCTGTGGGTAAGCCAGCGTGTGCTCGCGGGCAAACATCTGCCAGCGGCTGTCGTCGCTCTCGTGGGTGATGTAGCGCTCGCCAAGTTTGGACTCCAGCTCCCTCAGGTCCAGCCATGCATTGTAGTCCTAGAGGAGGAGAGGAAGGGGGGGAAGAAGAGTAGTCAAGAATCCGTTCTCTGGAGGTCATGTGAGGTGAATGCATGTCAGGGTGGTGTACCTGGTGGTGGTATCTGTAGGGGATGTGTACCTGGAGGCAGGTATGTATGGAGGATGTGTACCTGGAGGTAGGTATGTATGGAGGATGTGTACCTGGAGGTAGGTATGTATGGAGGATGTGTACCTGGAGGCAGGTATTAAGGATGTGTACCTGGAGGTAGGTATGTATGGAGGGTGTGTACCTGGAGGTAGGTTTGTATGAAGGATGTGTACCTGGAGGCAGGTATGTATGGAGGATGTGTACCTGGAGGCAGGTATGTATGGAGGATGTGTACCTGGAGGCAGGTATGTATGGAGGATGTGTACCTGGAGGCAGGTATGTATGGAGGATGTGTACCTGGAGGTAGGTATGTATGAAGGATGTGTACCTGGAGGCAGGTATGTATGGAGGATGTGTACCTGGAGGCAGGTATGTATGGAGGGTGTGTACCTGGAGGTAGGTATGTATGGAGGGTGTGTACCTGGAGGTAGGTATGTATGGAGGATGTGTACCTGGAGGTAGGTATGTATGGAGGGTGTGTACCTGGAGGCAGGTATGTATGGAGGGTGTGTACCTGGAGGTAGGTATGTATGGAGGGTGTGTACCTGGAGGTAGGTATGTATGGAGGATGTGTACCTGGAGGTAGGTATGTATGAAGGATGTGTACCTGGAGGCAGGTATGTATGGAGGATGTGTACCTGGAGGCAGGTATGTATGAAGGATGTGTACCTGGAGGTAGGTTTGTATGGAGGATGTGTACCTGGAGGCAGGTTTGTATGAAGGATGTGTACCTGGAGGCAGGTATGTATGGAGGATGTGTACCTGGAGGCAGGTATGTATGAAGGATGTGTACCTGGAGGTAGGTTTGTATGGAGGATGTGTACCTGGAGGTAGGTTTGTATGGAGGATGTGTACCTGGAGGCAGGTTTGTATGAAGGATGTGTACCTGGAGGCAGGTATGTATGGAGGATGTGTACCTGGAGGCAGGTATGTATGGAGGATGTGTACCTGGAGGCAGGTTTGTATGAAGGATGTGTACCTGGAGGTAGGTTTGTATGAAGGATGTGTACCTGGAGGTAGATACCGTATTTTTGGGAAAACAAGACGCATTTTCTATAACCCGCACCCCACCAGAATGGGAGCTTTGTGTTTGTAAATAGGATAATAACCCGCACTGGAGAATATGCCGCACTTGATACGAGAAACAATGAAGCAATGCACGAGTAGGCTATAGGCAATCAACAGCATGCTATAACACACTTCGGTTGTGGATAGTATGTCCATGACACAGTAAATAATTCCTCTTTCAATTCCTCTTTCAATAAACCCCCGTTCCAGTGTTGAACATTAAATTAGCTGCACAGTCTGTAGAGACCTTGGGGCAAAGCAGGTATGTATGGAGGATGTGTACCTGGAGGTAGGTGTGGCTCAGACTCTTATCTACGCTGTATCGCTTCCTCATCTTCACCTGTAGCAGGTTGTTGATCAGGTCGATAGCTGGAGAGAACACATCATACATCCTCAACATCACGCACGCTCAACGCTTGGATCACACAGATGGAGTGTGTGTGTTCATCCCTGTGTGTGTATGCGTGTGCGTTCCTGTGTGAATATTTGTGTGTGAGCTTTCCTTTCCATGTGCATCCTTGTGTGTGTGTGTGCATGTGTGTGTGTGTGTGTGTGTGAGAGAGAGTGTGTGTGTCCTACCATCAGGGGAAATCTGTTTCCAGGGGTTAGGAGGGTACATGAAGGCAGCGTTATGGATCTGGTCATTGATATCCTCATCTTCATTGAAGGGGAAGGTTCCACTGAGGCTCACATACATGATGACCCCCACCGACCACATGTCTAGGGAACGGTTGTAACCCTGGAGACAGAGACCAAACGTTAGAACTGCTCATTGTGACAGAGAGAATTGACTGTGGAACCATCTGCGGTTGGGTAGCTTTATGTCAAAGTTGAAGTGTACTTCAGATGTAGCTGGTATTGGAGATGGAGACTGAGATATAAAAAGTCATAGTGTATTGATGAAGCTGATACTGAAGATAAAGAAGGGGATATACAGTATATAGAGATATATACAGAAACAGAGATAGAGACATAGATATAAAAAGAGATAGATATAGACAGATATAGAGATGGAGATAATTACAGACAAGTGTGTTTGTGATGTAGCTGGTACCTGGTTCAGCAGGACTTCAGGTGCCAGGTAGGCAGGTGTGCCCACCACAGAGCGACGGAACGACTTCTCCCCAATGATCCTGGCAAATCCAAAATCACACAGCTTCACCTAGGGTGAAGGAGGACGGAGGGAGGAAGGTAATAGCTTTATTACGGTTTGTGTGTGTGCGTGTGAATGTGTGTGCATGTGTGTGTACGTGTGTGTGTGTTTGCATGAGTGTGTGCGAGTGTGTGTGTACGTGTATATGTGTGTGTGTGTGCATGTGCGTGTATGAATGTGTATGTGTGTATGTACATGTATGTATGTGTGTGTGTTACCTACCTGAGGGAAAGGTTCAGCTGAAGCCAGCAGCACATTCTCAGGCTTCAGGTCACAGTGGACGATGTTCTTGAAGTGCAGGTGCCTCAGAGCTGCCAAGATCTGCAAACAGACACACACAGACACACACACACACACGCACATACGTGTGTACGCACACACCCACAATAATACACAAGGTGTCGGTTAGAGGTTTGACAGGAAATAGGTGTGAGAGAAGCAAGAGTAAAACACAGAAAAACATCCTTGAGAAACTCCCCACACAAGTCATCATGCTACAGTTCACCATAACAGGCTTTGAGAGACACCAAATGCATTCATACACTCCCACCAGACACACATTAATGCGCACATGCGCCGGCATTCATCTAAACTTGCACATCACACACACACAGACACACACACACCCCTCCACCCTACACGCACACACAGACACAACTTCTGTACCTGTGTGATGAGGAATTTGGTGAGCCTCTCAGGCAGTCGGCCCTTCTCACTAGAAAGAATCATCTCCAGCATGTCGCCATGGAGCTTCTCCATGACAACAAACACCTTCTCTGGGGTCTCAAACATGCACTCCAGGTTCACTATGCCCAGGTGACGAAGACTCTGAGAGTGGAGATGAGACAAGAGGAGGGGGGAGGAGAGGAGAGAGAGGCTCATTCAGATAGCTGTTCTGATCACTGTAATTATAGTTTGACTGTGGTGGCACCAGTAGTAGAGATATAGCAAGGAAGGACTCAAGGAATAATGCTAGATTGTTAATCATTGTCTCCCCTGTTGGTCACTTATGGTATAACATTGAATGTATGTGTGTGTGTGTGTTCCTGTGTGTGTGTGTGTGTACCTGCAGTATGGCCACCTCGTTCCTCAGCTGGCTCTCTTGTTTGGTAGGGAAGCGCAGTTTGTCAATCACCTTGACCGCAACATCACGCCCTGTCTTTCTGTGTTTTCCTAGGGGAGAAAGACGTGGGGGGGGGGGGGGGATGAAAGGGAGGGAGGAGGGATGGGAGGAGGAAGGATGCAGTAGGAAAAAGGGAGAGGGAGGAACGGAAGAGTGAAAGGGTAGACCAGGGTAGACCAGACATCTGTGAAATTCTGAACTCCATGAATGTGCTCTGCTGACTTAGATCATGTTTTCAGGACTTACCTCCGTAGACCACTCCAAACTGGCCTGAACCCAGCACCTCGTCAGCAAAGATCTGGTACACCATGCCGATGTCCACATTCTCCACGATCTGGCTGTTAGACACGGAGATGCTAACTGAGGCTTGTCCTGGGAGCACAGAAAGAGAGACAGAGACAGAGACAGAGACAGAGAGTGAGAGAGGGAGAGAGAGAGAGAGAGAGAGAGAGAGAGAGGAGAGAGAGAGAGAGAGAGAGAGAGAGAGAGACGAGAGAGAGAGAGAGAGAGAGAGAGAGAGAGAGAGAGAGAGGAGAGGAAGAGAGAGAGAGAGAGAGAGAGAGAGAGAGAGAGAGAGAGAGAGAGAGAGGAAGAGAGAGAGAGAGAGAGAGAGAGAGAGAGGGAGAGAGAGAGAGAGAGAGAGAGAGAGAGAGAGAGAGAGAGAGAGGAGAGAGAGAGAGAGAGAGAGAGAGGAAGAGAGAGAGAGAGAGAGAGAGAGAGAGAGAGAGAGAGAGAGAGAGAGAGAGAGAGAGAGAGAGAGACAGAGAAAAAGACAGAGAATGAAAGAGAGACAGTGATAGAGAGACAGTGATAGAGGAAGATAGAGAAGGTGAGAGAGAGACTTATACTTAGGTTCTGGACAGATACAGCAGTCCACTATGTCTCCCGTCATACAGAGTCACAACAATGCCAAATCCAATAGGTAGGAAACTGTCTGTGTTGAAGTAACCTCCCCCTATGTCCTCCCTCCCCATTCTCTCCCCTCCCCCTCCACCCCCCCTGCTGTTGTTCAGACCCTCCCCTTACTGTGGGGGGTGTGTCCCTCCGCGGGCGGAGCGTCCTGGAAGATGACGGGCATCAGGGCCTGGCGAATGGCGCTCTCCCATGCCTTGGCCACCTCACGCCCCACGCCGCTATTGGGCGCCACGTTGCTGGGGGAGGGAGGGGAGCCCTGGGGGAGGGAGGAGTGGGTGGGAGCGTGCATGTTGGGGTCCTCGCCCACGAAGTAGCACATGGTGCCCGTGATGATCTCAAAGCAGTGAGGCCTGGTGCCGGGCGGGACCAGGGTGAAGTCACCTGCCGGACGCACCTCCAGGACCTCTGATAGGGGGATCTCCTAGAGGGGGTGGAGGGGGTGGAGAGTTGGATGGGGCGGAGGCATGGAGAAACGGAGGGTAAGGAAGAGAGTAGTGTGGACGAGGTGAAAGGAGAACCATGGTCTCTTATGTAATAAAGTAGCTTCCCCTGTTACGTGTTGCTATGGCTGTTGCAATGGTTTCTTATCTTGTAGTACTTGTTGCTATGGTTGTTGCCATGGTTTTACACTTTGCAGAACGTTGTTGCTGTGTGTGTTCTTATGGCTTCCTAAGTTGTAGTACTTGTTGCTAGGGGCTATTTCTATGGTTTTCTACCTTGTAGTACTTGTTGGTGGTGTTGTTCTGGAAGAGGATGATGCACTTGCAGTCCAGTCTCCAGTAGTGCTTTTTCCTCTGTGGAGGAGGGAGGGAGGCAAGGAGGGAGGGAGGGTGGAAGGGGAAGACGAGGGGGTCATGGGGTCAACCAGGGTTTACTGCGGGTTCAAAGGCCGAGCCCAGGTCCAGAGGAGAGGACCAGTAGAAAAAAGGAGGAAGACCGACTGGGAGGAGAAGGAGGTGAAGAGGAGTGGAGGAGGACGAGGAGGAGAAAGGAGGGGAGGACCAGGACAGTGGATGAAAGGAAGTAGGAAGGGAGAGAGAAGACAGGAGGAGAGTTAGGAGGAAAAGACTGGGAGAACAGGTTAGCATCAGAGACTTCTCATAGGAGGAAAGTTACAGCAGTCTGAAGTCACAGAAGAAGCTTCTAGATTGAATATGGCCTTGATATCGTACTTTTCTGCAGTGGGGTTACAGAATATTTTTCTCTTTCTATTTACATTTACATTTACATTTATTCATTTAGCAGACGCTTTTATCCAAAGCGACTTCCAAGAGAGAGCTTTACAAAGTGCATAGGTCACTGATCATAACAACAAGATAGCCAAAAAACATCGCGAGTAGCCAAAACATGAAGCACACATTGTGAACAACCAAAGTAAGTGCCAAAGGGAAGAACCTATTAATCTCTCTCTCTTGCCATTCATCTTTAAACAGCATACAGTGTGAAAGGTCACGGCTACCAGAGGCTGGGATTCAAAAACAACAGATCAGAGAAGGAAAGATAAGTGATGGATAGACGGATACATACATAGATGACACAAGCATCTATGTCACAGGTAAACAAACCAAATCTATTTCTGTTGAAAATATGCTTTCAATTTCACCTGGCCTTGACATTATCACAGACTGCAATTGGCAGCAGATGTGAGGTGACGCAGTATGTGTTTGTGTACTCGTGCCAGTGTGTTCAGTATCTGTGTGGGAGAAGGACTCGTTGAGTGTTATCACTGTGCGTGGATGATTGTTTGTGTGTGTGTGTGTGCCTTTTTGGGTGTGCGTGTACCAGGGTGTGTATATCTGGGTGTGACACCTATGTGTTTGTGAATGTGTGTGTTTGTGTGTGTGTGTGTGTGTGTGTGTACCAGTGTGTCCTTGTTGCTGTAGTGGACCATCCAGCCCTCCTTGATAGCTGTGCTGGAGCGTCGTGTGGTCTGTCTCATCGACTGGACCACTCTCATCAGAGGGATGTTAGCACTGCAACAGAGACAGACCCTGTGGTTAGAGGGTGTGTGTGTGTATCCGTGTGTCTGTATGTATCGGTGTGTGTCTGTGTGTGTGTGTGTGTGTGTGTGTGTGTGTGTGTGTGTGTGTGTGTGTACCTCTGGTCTCCCCCAGTCCCATGCTGGCTGCTCTCAGGAGAGAAAGACCCGGGGATGCTGCAGGATTCATCTGAGTCGTCCATCAGACACGACCTGTCGGAGTCTGGATACTCACTACACTCCATAGGCTCTGGGTCTGCACTGGGACTCAGCATGTCTGGGGAGGAGGGCAGGGAGCAGAGAGGTAGAGGGAGAGAAAGAGAGGGCGAGGAGGGGTGGGAATGGAAAAGTGGATCGAGAGAAAGTTAGGGAATAGGTTTCCAGCTCTGGCCTCAAGGTTTCCTTGTCTGACTGGCTAGAAGACAGACACACCAGCTGTACTGCAAGACAAGACAGAGACATATGGAGGCATCCAGTTAGGAGCATGTGACAAAGCAAGAGCATGAGGAGGTATGTTCCATACTCACCACTGTTACTTCTGCTGTCTGAGAACACAGAAACACACCAGATACAGCAGGTTAGTGTGTAGCGTGTGGAACTGCACAGCATTTGTCTGTTTACATGTTAACTGTTTAGGTTGACAGTGGGTTATGGTGTTGAAGGTAAATTGTTGAAATTGAATACATGCAAGTGAAGCAGGTCAACAACCAAAGCTGGGGTTCAAAGCAGTGAGGGAGACACACTCTTCAAGCTTACATTCAGACAGGCACATATCAAACACACACATACACTCACCGATAGTTTCTCCCAGACAATCGTTGGGCACCTTGTACGCACAGCGCTTATGGCAGTTAAACTTGCAGTCTAAGGAAAAAAGGAGAGAAATGAGGGATGGTTTCTCCTGGGCCTCACACTGCCACCTTGCAATCAGAAAGTCCTGGGTTTGATTCCCACTTGGGGCCTGTCGATGCTCAGGTGGGCTGAGCGGGTGGGCTGACCGGGGCCTTTCTGACTGCAGTTTGCTTGTTCACTCCTTGCTCACATGTGTTCCCTCCACAAAGAACCCCAATAAAAACATTCAGAACAGACCTCTTCACCTCCAGGCTAGCCCTCCTCACCTCCAGGCTAGCCCTCCTCACCTCCAGACTAGCCCACCTCACCTCCAAGCTAGCCCTCCTCACCTCCAGGCTAGCCCTCCTCACCTCCAGGCTAGCCCACCTCACCTCCATGCTAGCCCTCCTCACCTCCAGCCCAGTGTACCCACCTTTGCACTGCAGGCCCTGTCTGAAGAGCCCTCGGAGCAGCCTCTTGCAGTACTGGCACACAGTGGGCCGTGTGTAGGAGTGGATGGCGAAGGTGTGGGGCACCTTCACCTTGCTCATCAGAATCTTATCCAGGTGGACCGGGCGCCCCGTGTAGAACCGCCGAGCCTCGCTGGGAGTCCTCGGCTGGGAGGGATAAAGGTTAGCTAGCAGACAGGGCTCTGTGTCTGTGAGTACCTGTGCGTGTGTAGGTGTGTGTGTGTGTGTGAGTGTGTGTGTGTGCCATCGTCCTACCATCTGTGTGTGTGAGCGGACCAGGCTGGTCTCCTCCGTGCAGACGGAGCTGGTTCCTGTGCTGCTGATGGAGTCCGTGGTGGAGAGACGCAGTGATTGGCTGCTGGTCAGGGAGGTGGTGGACAGGCGCCGTTTCCGGGCGCCGCTGCAGTTGTTAGGGATGCTGAACGCACAGCGCTTGTGGTAGTTCAGACCACAGCCTGCAGGGGGAGATAGAGGGGGGAGAGAGGGAGGGGGAGGACAGGGAGAGGGCAGGGGACAGGGAGATGAGAGAGGGGTAGGACACATACAATATTCAGTTAGCTAGAGACTGAGTATGAATTCAAACTTTTAAATACATCTCTCCCCCTCTCTCCTCCCATTTCCTCTCCTTCCCTCTCCCCCCTCCTTCTCTCTCTCTTTCTCTCGCTCTCCCTCTAAGTCCCTCCCTTCCTCTCTCACCGTCACATTTGAGTCCCTGTCTGACCAGTCCAAACAGCATCTCTCCACAGTGGTCACAGAAGGCGGGGGCGCGGTAGGAGTGGACGTTCAGGGCGTGGGGGCGGATCTGAAAGTCCTCGAAGGTGGCTGCCGCTGAGGAGGGAAGCAGAGGCACACACACCAGCCCGCAGTCAGACGGGAAAACAACCGCAGTTCAACCATACTTCATACTTGGATGGAGCAGGAAAGGACATATTTCTGGTATCGTGACATTCCACAAAGCTGTCACCACATTGAAAAAAACTGAGAGAAAGACTAAGGAAGGCAGGAAAGAATGAGAGGAGATGAAGAGAGGATGAGATGGTAGACTCTGTGGGCACCAGAGGGCGCCACCATATCCAGGTCTTTCACGGTTCAGTAAGCAGAGTGTGAGAGGTAAAGGAGCTGGAGGAGGAGAGGAGGAGAGGAAGAGAGGAGGAGGAGAGGAGGACAGGAAGAGAGGAGGAGAGGTAAAGGAGCTGGAGGAGGAGAGGAGGTGAGGAGGTGAGGAGGAGAGGAGAGGTAAAGTAGCTGTAGGAGGAGAGGAGGACAGGAAGAGAGGAGGAGAGGAAGAGAGGAGGAGGAGAGGAAGAGAGGAAGACAGGAGGAGAGGAGAGGAAGAGAGGAAGAGAGGAGGAGAGGAAGAGAGGAGAGGAGGAGAGGAAGAGAGGAGAGGAGGAGAGGAGAGGTATAGCAGCTGGAGGAGGAGAGGAGGAGAGGAAGAGAGGAGGAGAGGAGGAAAGGAAGAGAGGAGGAGAGGAGGAGAGGAGGAGAGGAGGAGAGGAGGAGAGGAGGAGAGGACCAACCTGAGAGCACCACCTCCACCAGGTCTCCCTCCTGGATGTCACAGGCAGCTTTGACCAGCTGCAGGATGTTGTTGGTGCCAGGGTCATGTTTAAACAGCAGGATCTTGTCATACATACCATAGAAGCCACATTCAGGAAACTGAGAGAGGGGAGGGGGGGGGGGTGGGGGGGCAAGAGATAGAGGGGGAGAAAAAAGTGGATTGACAGGTGAAGACTTGGTTCAATCCTCTTTTCTTCAAACTTTTGAACACACACACACATATATTACACACACACATACATACACACGCACATACAAACATAGACACTCATAGTGGGAAAGCCAAGCTAATTACATAAACATAAACAAACAGAATCATCATATCTGATGTAGTCACACACAGAATCAATTATCAGAGTGACACCATTGCCTGGCAACCACCTTAACTGCAAGCCAGTCGTCCAATCAGAGTCACAGTTCAGCGGGCAGAAGTTTAAAATGACAGTTACAGGAAGTAACCCAGCCTTATAGCCAATCAGGTGTAACGAGAACAGCCAAACCCACAGAGTAAAACTGAACATGGCAATAATCTGTGAGGTGGAGCATGAGTTGTGATTGACAGGTGAGCTCTGTTACATAGAAACACAGACACAAGGGAAATACTATCTCTTACTGTAGTCTTATGACATCTGAGCTCTCACACACATACACATGTATACACACACACAATGATGATTCCTTTAAAAAACTGAAGAAGTTCCTCCCTGTGTTCTTTCTCTCTCTTTGTCTCTCTCTCTCTGTCTCTCTCTCTCCCTCCTGTTGTTTTCTCCCATCTGAGTCACATTTCCCATGATTCCACCAGCCCATCTGTGGAGCCTCCACTGACAGGAAGAGGGAACCCTGTGCTCTGCCTTGAACTGACACACACACACACACGCACACACACACGCACACACACACACAAACACATCTGAGCTCCAGTTCTTGACCTCCTGCCAAACTACACAGTGCGTCTGCAACCACCACACCCTTCAGCTGGCCTGCTACTGGTGCTGCTTTCTCTCTCATACACACATACACACACACACACACACCAATGAACACAAGCAGTCTTGTAACCCATAACACAGACACACTCCAAACATACAGACTGCTCTGAGGGCTGCTGTTTTTCTTCCTCTCTGTTTGTCTGTCTCTGTCTCACTCACACAAATACACATAAACACACACACACACAAGACCACCATCTGCCTGCCTGCCTGCCTGCCTGCCTGCCTGCCTGCCTGCCTGCCTGCCTGCCTGCCTGCCTGCCTGCCTGCCTGCCTGCCTGCCTCTCTGCCTGCCTGCCTCTCTGCCTGCCTCTCTGCCTGCCTCTCTGCCTGCCTGTCTGAGTACTACTAACATCCTATGCAGCCGCACTGGGGTAGCATCCATGCTAGATGACATTAAAACACACACTACCTGTCTGTGGGACAGCACAGTGATATCACACACACACACACACACACACTACCTGACTGTGGGACAGCACAGTGATATCACACACACACAAACACACAAGGGAGTCAGGTGGCTGAGCGGTTAGGGAATCGGGCTAGTAATCAGAAGATTGCCGGTTCGATTCCCGGCAGTGAAAAAACGACGTGTCCTTGGGCAAGGCACTTCACCCTACTTGCCTCGGGGGGAATGTCCCTGTACTTACTGTAAGTCGCTCTGGATAAGAACGTCTGCTAAATGACTAAATGTAAATGTTCTATCACTACCTGACTGTGGGACAGCACAGTGATATCACACACACACACACACTACCTGACTGTGGGACAGCACAGTGATATCACACACACACACACACACTACCTGACTGTGGGACAGCACAGTGATATCACACACACACACACACTACCTGACTGTGGGACAGCACAGTGATATCACACACACACACACACTACCTGACTGTGGGACAGCACAGTGATATCAGTGTATTCATAAGTGTGTCCACCTGTTCCCTGCTCCACTAATTAGCCTAAATAACCAGTCCATGCATGTATGCACACACACACATGGGCGAGCAAGGGAAAAAACACACACACACACACAGATCCACCCATGTGTATAATGTGGGCAGCAATGTAAGGGTGTGTGTGTTTGTACAATGCTTCAGGACAATAGAAGTGGTCCTAGCTGCTTAGGACAGAGCACTGGCAGCAAGCTAGCGTCTCCGTGTTGCCATGGTAGCAGTGTCTTTGGGTTGCCATGAGATCAGGTTACCCGCTTGGCCTCTCCTCGGGCCACCAACTCTATTATGACTCTGATCAATTATGGAAGCCCTCCCTCCTTCCCTCAATCTGGTCTTAGTGTGTCTGTATGTCACTTGGCCAGTCTGTTCTGTCTGTGATGTCACCAGCTAGTCTGTTCAGTCTGTGATGTCACTAGCTAGTCTGTGCTGCCTCTCACCTCCCTTTCCACCAAAGCAAGCCTAGTTCTAGCTCTAGACTAGTGCAGCTTCACAGCGGGTTCAACTTGCAAACCTTCTAAGAATATGTTTGCTTTTCCACAGGCTAGAGTGCCACATCATTATGTAACTGTATTCATCATACACGTCTCCAGTTCCCCATGTGGTGCTTCTGGCTTCACAAGCCTACTTTGGCATCAACATTCGTGTTGTCAAACTATTTTGTTCTGCTTGTTGCGATTATGCTGGATTTGCTGAAATACAGGCTTTGTTCTTGAAAGTCCCCCAAGTTTACTTTGTATTTCCACGAGGACCACAGTGCAAGAAGACAGTTTGTCTCCTCCAAGGATCACTGTTTAGATTTTACGTCTATAAAACAGGTTAATGCCAAAGCTGTGTGACCCCAGGTGAGCTAACAGCTCAAGTTAAAACCAAGTGCACTCTAAGTCTGTTCCTGTCAGCTGACTGGGTGTGGCCACCTCCTTCTGCCACTCATCCAGAAAGCAGAACAGCTACTACTGCAATTACAACAGCTGTGTGTGCAGCACACTCTGCTACACACACACACACACTGCACACACACACACACACACATACTACACACACACACACACACATATTTTTCATGCTACCAATTGCCCAGATACACAAGTATTTTATAGACACAGACACCCACAGACACACACCCACAAACACACTGCACAAACAGGTTTATAACATTACCAGGAACACAGTTACATACACAATGTACACACACACACCACCAAACTACACACACACACAGTCACTTTCTCCAGGGAGGGAGGGACTCCACACTGTTGACACAGTCAATAAGAACAATCAGCCTTATCTCAGGACCTGTTCAATCAACTGAACTGAAAACACACACGCACACACACATACATACTCTGAACAAACACACACCCACACTCATAAAAACACACACAACCAAACACAACAACATAGATACACATGCAACAACAACATAGATACACACACAGTCAGAACAAACACACACACGTGTACACACCCATGCACACACAAGAAGCATGCACATGAGCAAATAAGAACACACACTTAATCTCACACAGACTCACACACAAAGAGGGATTGAAACGCCAGCACTCAAAACAAACACGTTATGTGATACATCACACATGCACACACACACACATGCACACAAACACATGCACACACACACACACATGCACACACACACACACATGCACCTTTTCTGATAAATGAATAGGATTGGTGTCATGGAAAAAGCTCTTTCAGAGTGAAATAAGACCTCAAGGAGCATTCTATTGAACTACCCCCTTACTTATGCACTTACACACAGTAACACACACACACACATCCTGTGGCCATGCCAGGTCTCCTCACTGTTATCAGCTTGTTTACTCGTCTGTTTCCTTGTTTCTCTGACCGCCAGCGCAGTCACCTGATCATGTGACCACCTGGTCATGTGATCTAGATTGTATTAGGTAGCTGGAAGCTGTCTGGGCCTTTGTTCTGCACATGCTCAGACAGAGTGGGGGTTGCATCATGCTCCGGTGACCTGGTTCTGATCCGTCTTCACCTGGCAGAACCAGGCTGGATTGACCCAGAAATACCAGCATGTGATGCTGAAATGTGCTGAGACATCAACATCTGATGTTGACCCAGAAATGTGATGTGGTACCAACATGTGATTTTGAACCAATGCATAGCTTCACTCAACAGAGTTGTTGACACACATGCACACACAATCCGTCTCAGGATCAGTTCCACAGGTCAGTTCTGGATTAGAGGCGTAGGTTGGACAGACGTCCATCAATGTGACAGTAACGACAGCTGTGACCAAATGGTAGCCCTGTCTAATGTACATTCATGCACTGTGCAGTGAGGAGCTGGCAGTGAGTTAGTGAGTTTCGACTGTGAGTACAGCAGTTGGCTGTGGTTACAGAGCTGAGCCCAGAGAGACAATGTGATGCACTATAAATGACCGTCTGAGCTGTGAGAGCAGAGAAGATGACAGACGGACCCAAACTATTTTGGTCCTTCCCGCTCTCTGCCACTTTGTCTGTGAAGTGTTGTCGTGTGACCCCCAAGGCTCTGGTGGTGAGCTATTTATCACTGAATCTAACAACTATCAGCGACAAAAACAGGTCTTCCAGCTCAAACTGAATCTAACTAGTGCAAGTCTTAGTAACTAGGGACTTGAGAGTAGAAAAATATGAACAGAACATTTGAAAAAGAGAGACTGAAAGAAAGAAAGAAAGAAAGAAAGAAAGAAAGAAAAAGAGAGAGAGATGTCTGAAAGAGTGAGTGACTTGCCATCCCAGAGAGAGGTGACGTGGGTGATGACAGCAGGGCTGAGGAGAGGAGAACCACACAGTCCCCATGAGGAAGTCCCCTCGTCCTGACGCTGGTCAGAGATAACATCACACAGAGATACACCCTCTATGACTGCTATGTAAACCACTGTGACATAAACTGTGACGACACACCTGGGTGGCAAGGTGTGTGTCTGTGTGCGTCAGTGTTTGTGTCCGCGTCGGGTGTCTATGTTGGTTTGTGTTTATCCAGTCTGGAAAGTCCTTGTATTGTTGGGGCAGTCCCTGTAGTAGAACCATAAACTAACCATTCCCTGTTTTGACACATGCAAAGGAGTTTAGACAAGGACCTGAAAGAGACCTAAGGAGATTGACAGTGATGAAGAGACTCTTAATGAGGCGTTGCCACAGGGACCGGGTCCCAAAGACGTCACCGAGCTGGCCTCGTTAGCGCCTAACAACGACTTGGCTTGACATGGGAATTTCTTGTCACCTTTTGTGTGTGAGCAGTGATGGAACAAACTCAGGAGAGAGGGGCTATTTTTAACCTTCCGTGATGTCACTGTGACAGAGGGATAAAAGACACGAGCGGAATGCCAGCTATTCCTGCCCTCCATCTGCCCAGTCAGCACCTCCCTGTCACACCAAGCTATGGAAGGAGAGAGGGAGGGAGGAAAAGGGAGGATGAGAGGGAGAGAGGAATGGAGGGAGTAAAGGGAGGCTTAAAGGGAAAGAGGTAGAGAAAAGAGGTGGAGAAAGAAACCGAGTGAGAGGCAAAGGGAAGGAGGGAGGGAGGGAGGGAGGGAGGGAGGGAGGGAGGGAGGGAGGGAGGGAGGGAGGGAGGGAGGGAGGGAGGGAGGGAGGGAGGGAGGGAGGGAGGGAGGGAGGGAGGGAGGGAGGGAGGGAGGGAGGGAGGGAGGGAGGGAGGGAAACAGAGTGACAATATTTGAGCTGGAGAAGGAAGCATCATGTAGAGATAATGCTGCCTGATCGGGTGACTACTTATTTCCATCAGGGAGAGGTCTGAATAAGGACTGACGTCAACATGCACTCACACATACTCACACACACGCGTACACACATGAAACAGATAAAGAAGGGCGAGGTGAAGACAAGGAAGATAAGTCAGGTTCTCCTGCTGGAGGTGAACTGTGAGAAGCTGAACCAAGCCTACATACAGCAAGGTGTTGCTCTACTCTACTGTACTCTGCTCGGCTCTACTCTACTGTACTCTACTCTAATCTAATCTGCTCTGTTCTACTCCACTCTGCTGATCTTCACACCTCACATCTGTGATATCTTCCTGTTTGCATATCAAATCCGAGAATAATATTCCCCTGTGCCACCCCCTCCCCCACCGCCCCAATACACACACACACACCACACACACACACACACACACACGAACCACACACAAACAATCATACAGACGTGCACACCACACTCACATGCACACACACACACACACACAGGGGAAGGGTTCAAAGGGTAACAAATATAGTATTTGTAGGATTTTCTACTGTCAGGGTTCAATTCAGTGTGTGTGTCTGTGTGTGTGCGGCGTATGTGTGTGTTTCTTTGTGTGTGTGTCTGTGTGTGTGTAATACATAATACAATAATAATCCTGCAAACACACTTGCAGTCCTTTCAGTAAGAAGACACCTAGACTGTTGCTCTTACCGGTAAAACACACACAGTCAAATACACACACTGAGACACAGACACACTCATACACAGACATGTACAGACACACTCAAACAAACACACACACACACAGACACACACAAAGAGACACTGACAGACCTACATGTACACTCAGACATCTGGACAAGTGCCTCATATACGTATGTGTGTGTGTGTGTGCAGAATCTTCACTGACTAATACAATTGTAAGCTGAGGCACTAGTTGCTGTGTACTGCAGCTTGTCACAGAGAGAACCTGGCTTACATACCAAACATGGCAGCTTCAGTATAGCAGAACACACACACACACACACAGCTCAGCAGCAGTGTTAATAGTCACATGACCCTCAAACACACACACTCAATGGTCTGTATGCGTGACCAGTTTACACAGTAATATACTGCTAAGCTAAACTCACAGAAACATAGCTCTGAACACACAACCCTACAGTGAACACCTACGATACACACACACGCAAGAAACACACACATCCCAATCAACACAGATATCCTCCATACATTTACACATACACAAACACACACATTTACATGCACATACAAACATACTGTGTGTGTGTGTGTGTGTGGGGGGGGGGGGGGGGGGTTGGGGGGGTTGGGGGGGGGTTCTTAGACGGGGGTTTAGAAACAAAGCATCTCTTTCTGTTCAGGGCAGAGAAGGAGGCCAGTAGGAGTGGTGGGAGAGAGGGAGAAGGGAGGGAGGAGTGGGAGGAGAGGAGAGGTAACATGAGTCCAGCAGGAGAGGGTCTGGGGAACCATGCTCTACTGCTCCAAAAGGAGCCTGTCGCCCTTGCCCTCATTCTCTCCATCCCTCTCTTCATCCCTCGCTCCAACACCACTGCCTCCCCCTCGCATATGATTTTCCTCTCTCTCTCCCTACCTCTTTTACAATACTGCCTTTCCACTGTCTCTCTCTCTCTTTCTTTTTCTCTCCTCCCCTTCCTCCCATTTGATCTCCCCCCACTTTCCCCCAATCTCAGTAAGCCGATAGGAGTTTTAGTTCCATCCCCAGGGCTTCTCTCTCTCTTTCTCTCTCTCTCCATTCTGTCCCTCTGCCTCAGTGTCTCTCTAATCTGTCTATTGTAAAATGACCACAGGGACTCTCCAGGTAGAACCAAACATGTGACAGCTAAACACACTTACACACAGACACATGAGCGCACACAAACACTCTTCCATGCTGGAGGCAACAATGGCCACATTACTGTGAGGTGAGTCATCATCTGTTTCTTTATGATTGCCACCCCCCTTCCCCCCTGCACGCCTCCCCCCTCTACCGGCGTTTGTTCGCCTCTCCTTCACGCCTTCTTTCTTTCAGTCCTTCTTTCTTTTTCTCCTTCTTTCACTGAAGTCCTACTGAGGCTTTTTATCAATCAACTGAAAAGCAGAGTAGAAAGAGAGTGAAAAAAGAGAGCGAGAGGGAGAGGGTGTGGGCTAAAGCTGAATGCTGTAAGTCATAGGACATGCTTGATCCCCGTCTCTCTCTCTCCATCCCTCACTCGGTTTCCCTCTGCTGCTCTCCCTCTCTTTACTTGCTCTCTCTCTCTTTCTTTTACGCACACCGACACACACTTTCCTTTATTTTCCTTCAACGTTGATGTCATGTGTTTACCTACTGATGTCACACCTCCACCCCCCCCCCCACACACACACACACAATTACAGAAACACACTCACACACACGTACAGAAACACACATGCAGACATACTCACTCAACCACTCTTATTTTCCCTTTCCCCCTCCCACCTCTACCATAAATACCTCCTACCCCACCTTCCCATCAGCCCCATCTTGGCCGGCATCACACTGACCCCATTGTGGCCTGAAAGCACACCCCTGCCACCCCCCCTTCCCCCAACCAGCACTAAAATACCTAACACAACTATAACTCTATACCTAACCTTGCTGGCCGGGGTCACTGGCCAGTCTGTCTCGCCTGGGTTAGTCTCTGCATCCAGGGTTGGTCTTTCTGATCTAGGTTGGGTGTTGTCTCTCTGCCAGGGTTGGTGTCTCTATACAGGGTTGGTGTCTCTATACAGGGTTGGTCTCTCTGCCAGGGTTGGTCTCCTGGCTGGTAGCAGTTCTCCTGGCAGGGCTGGGAAGCAGGATTACAGCACAGACCCGTCCTGTCTCTGGCTAATCTGGATCTGGATCATAAGGTCTCTGAATCACAGCAGCTATGCAGCTTCAACAGCGGTCTGAATGAGTTCACTGTGAGAGTGATCAACACACACACATGCTCGCACACAGACACAGATGCACTCGCACACAGACACACACACATGCTCACGCACTCACACTGACCCAATAAATGATCAAACACAAAAAAAAGAAACATTCACAGTTTACACGTGCCACTATTTCTCTCTCTCATCCCTCTCTATTGTTCCAATATTCTCTGTCTGTCTGTCTGTCTGTCTTCCGGTCAGTCTATCTGTCTGTCTGTCTTCCAGTCAGTCTGCCTGCCTGCCTGTCTGTCTTCCAGTCAGTCTATCTGTCTGTCTGTCTTCCAGTCAGTCTGGCTGCCTGTCTGTCTTCCAGTCAGTCTATCTGCCAGTCTCTCTCCTGCTCTGACGGCATTGCGGCTGTTTTGAATAGTCAAATGAAGGAGTGCGTAGCTGGCTTTCAGAGGGCCAGGCACAGGAAACAGACTTCATGCAAAGACGATTCGCTAGCATGCAAACAACAGAGGAAGAGAGAGGGAAGAGAGGGAAGAGAGAGAAGTGGAGACAGAGAGGGGGTAGAGAGACAGAGAAAGAAGAAGAAACAAAAGGAGAGAGAAGAGATGGAGATGAATGGATCAGATAGAGAGATGGATAGACAGATAGAGAGAGTTCGTGGCTTGAGGTGGAGGTGAAATGGTTTGTTGTTCTAACGTCAGATCCCATTCAAATTCAGGACACCATGTCCTGTTGAAAGAGGAAGTAGAGGAGAGGCAAGATCAAGCCGTCTTTATCGAGTGTGTGGTTGTGTGTTTGTGCATCTGCGTGTGTGGTGGATCACAGCCACCTCTATCGACACACACAGATGCACACACACACAAACATACAAAAGCACATACACAAACATACATACGTTACTGTAACAAATTAATCAAATAAACAAAAGCCTTTGGGTCTGATAAGTGCACCAGAGTAGCCCTGAGACTGTTGTATAATAGAAGACTGACCCTGAGACTGCATTGTGTTTCTGTAAGTGTGTGTGTACGTGTGTGTGTGTGTGTGTGTGTGTGTGTGTGTGTGTGAGGTAGAGAGGTAAAAAGAAAACTATGTGTGTGTGTCTGTGTGCCTGTGTACGTGTGTGTGTGAGGTAGATAGGTAAACAGGAGATGGTGTGTGTGATCACGTTCCTGGGAACAGTTTCTCCAGGGACCCAGATAAAGGACACACCATTCCAGAACGGAGGTGAAAACAATAGCTGCAGCTGTGTGTGTGTGTGTGTGTGTGTGTGTGTGTGTGTGTGTGTGTGTGTGTGTGTGTGTGTGTGTGTGTGTGTGTGTGTGTGTGTGTGTGTGTGTGTGTGTGTGTGTGTGTGTGGAAGCCCCAGTCCAGCTGGAGAGTCTACTGTAACTCTTCCTATGTACAGCTCCTTGTTTAGTCAACTTGTTCCTACACCTCCACACACACTCACACACATCAAATATCTCAGACCTAACTACTTTGACAGTAGAGGATGGAGAGGTAGAGTAGGGGGAAGAGGGGGAGGGAGAAAAAGAGAAGGATGGTAAGGAGAGGAGGAGGAATGGACGGAAGGAGAGGGAGCAGGATGAAAGGAAGGAGGAGGAAGTTGCTCGCCCCCACACAGGAAACAGAGCTCATTTCCTCCTCTTTATCCCTCAAACAATAGAGAGGAGAGGTGAGGGAAGGATAGAAGAGAAGAGAAGAAGGGTTGAAGGGAGGAGAGGAAAGGTGTAGTGGACATCAGCTCTATAAGCTGTCCTGATTGGTCTGGCCATCCTCCAGCTTCTGGCACTGGAAAATCTGATAATCTAATCATCGCACACTAATTGGCTGATAAAAAACCACTCCTTGCACTGATTGAAAAACCATGTCTTCCCCATCTGCTTCAAAATGACCGAGTGTACGACAGTCAAGTATTGATAAACAGTTCCACATGACTGAATGCATTCAGATTTCCACGCAATCAAAAGGATTAGTCATCTCGTTTGTTTGGTTAACAGTAAATATGTAGCACACTGAGAGAAAAACACAGACACAGATTCAGATCCCCCTTTACTATAAACTTCTAACTGTAGCTCATCTACGACTAAACAGTTTAATACCTGCCATTAGTTTGTTTCTGCGTGGTTGTCACATGCTACTCCACAACCACACTGCTGCAGTACACTGATACAATTCTATTTGTAATTACAGGCATGCCAGAAGGTGACTGGGTGACTGTGGCATTAGCACACCCAGATGTAACAAGCAATGGGTTTTTTGTTGTCAGCGATATATAGAGTTAATGAGGTGTATGTTTGTGGGCGTATTCTCAGCCAATAGCCATACTGATAGTGACAGTGACAGTCCTGTGACGCTCACGCTATGCCAGGTTGAGAAAACATGCGTGTGTGTGTGGTGTGTGAGCGGACACACACAGTCATACAAAGCACACACAGAAAGGTAGAGAAGGCTTTTCACCATGTAACACAACGTCAACACACCCAGACACACAGCACCCTACCGACACATACAGACCGACACACACACACTAACTCACTTCATAAATCCAAATGTTGTCCTCCTACCTTTTGGTCAACGATAGAGCAGGCGATTTGTTTGACGTAGGCCAGGTCAGCAGTCTGGGGCAGCAGAACCGACTCCCTGGTCAGCCCGATCTGGATGATGAACGACACCCCCGCCGGCGTGGGGGGCATAGGGGATGACATGGAGCCCCCTGGCCCCGGCCCAGCCCCCAGGTCCACCGGAGGGAAGCCATGTGAGGGCGTGGGCGGCATGGCCATGGGGGTCCCCTGCTGAAGGACCACGGAGCCTGGAGGAGAGGGGCCTCCAGGGGGGAAGAAGACCTGCGACAGGGGCCCCGACGACAAACAGGGGCTGGCGTTGGCCATGGCCGGAGCTCAACACAAACACACACACACGGGCAGGCGTGTGAGCAAGTCCTGAAAGACCTTCAGCACACACGCTTCAAATGAGCTCCGAGAGCAGGGGAGTGTGAAGGTGTGAACGAGTTGACTCACACACACGTTCAACCACACTCGAACACAGCCACACACACAGACACTCACACACACAGACACTCACACACACAGAGACAGCGTCCGTCAGTGTCCAAGCTCCCGTGTGTGCTGTGGCCAGGCGTCTCAGTGGAGCAGGGAACAATTCCTCATCCAGGAAGTTGCTCTCTTCCTCTCCTTTCTGTCCTTCTTTCTTCTTCTCTTTTTCCCTCTCTTTCTCTCCGTGTGCTCCGCACTCACAGGTCTTCTTTCCTGGTGTGAACCAGGCAAACGTGAGCAGAGTAAATGACTCACTCATAAAAGAGAGCAAGAGAGAGAGAGAGAGAGAGAGGACAAGAAACTGCCCCCCTTCCTCTTTTCCTACCTTTTCTCCCGCCTCCTACTTCCCCCTCCTCCTCCCTCTCTTCTGGAGAAGTAGTCCTGTGAGGGAGAAAGCCAAAACTCTGCCAGGAAATGTTGAGAGGACAGAGAGGCCAGCAACAGGATTCACTTTGTTGTCCTTTCCTCTAGGCTGAGCAACAAAATGGCTACCCAAAGCAGGAAACTGAAAAGTGAGGGAGAGAAAGAGAGATAGAGCTTGGGTTTTCTTTAACAAGTCTGTGCTCTCTTTCAGTTTCAGTCCAAGTTTACGCTTTTCTGTAGAAAAGCAGAGAGAGAGAGAGAGCGAGAGAGCTGTGAGAGGTTACCTCCCCCTCCATTCGGCCCCCACCTCCCTGGAGTCAATGGTTCAAGGAGGAAGTGAGATGCCTGACAGGGCTGCCTGCCAATGAGGTGAGAGAACTCATGTTCATGACTGTCCCGCCCACTCTCTGGCTCTCCTCCCAGGCCCTCCTTCTATCCTCCCTCACTCCATCTCTCCTTCATGCTGGGGTAATTTGTCTTGTTTACTCCCTTTCTCGGGCTCTGCTTACACTGCCTCAGGGGCCAACTCTCTGCTCACACAAAACTCCCTCTGTCTGTTTCTCTCTTCCTCCTCCTCTCCCTCTCTTTCTTTTTCTTCCTCTGGCTTCTCTTCCTTTCTCTGTCACTGTCTCTTTCTATCTTTCTCTCTCTCCCCCACCCTAGCTCCTGTTTTCCCTCCTATTAACAACACCCCTCTTCAGTCGGTTTCAGTATCAATAGTTTTCCTTTTTTTAGCTCCTCTCTCATTCCCTCTTGGCAGAGTCACACGTCTCCCTTTGTGTTAGTGTGTGTCAATGTGTGTGTGTGTGTGTTTCAGTGTATGGATGTGTGTGTGTCTTCTCCCAGCCTCTGTGGTAACAAGCATGTTCAGTTGGGGAACTCCAGTGCACCATTAGTGCCTGGAGTGAGTGGCGTGCCTGGTTCCTGTGTAACAGGACACTAACTACTGGTTCTGAGGTGACCACAAGCATGCATTTGACTGATCCCACCCTTGACCAAGCCTTATTTGAGTAAACCAGACTGACCTGTGTGGTTTCTCCCTACAGCCTGTTTAACTGTAAACTCTCTCGCCCATTCTGTTATGATGTAATGACTAGGAGGCTAACCCGTTAAAAAGACGTAGTTGAAATAGGACGACAATCCTGTCTCTCTTTACTGTAACTTCTTATTTGAGTCTGCAGTGCTCATATCTACCACTAGAGGTAGTTTATTTAGGAAAACACAATAAACCTCTTTAGTGGAATCTCCAACAGAACTGACCCAGGAACAGTACCAGACAGGCCTGCCACACAGAACGTGACAAGTGTTTTCCAGTGCTCCCCGACAGTGCTAATAACATTCCAAATACATTTCTAAACAGTTGACATTGCCAGACTGATGTCTGTGGTGTGAATCAATTCAGACCTGTTGAACCTGACTAGGGAAATCCTTGAGAGGATTCCGGTGAGGTGTTAGTATATAGGGCACTGAAGAGCTTCAGGTATGGGCTGTTTGAATATAGGTTAGGGTATTTACATCAGGAGACCTGTTTGACTAGACGTTGCACTACATTACTGAAGAGTGAGGAAGGAGAAAGAGGAAAATGATTCAAACACCATTAAAACACACACGGCCCCACCAGCACTCACTGTACAAAATCTTTATTTTATTTTCTGTTTTTTTGTGTTTTTCCTTAATAATGACAAACAGGAGACCTGCGAAAAGTAAACAAAACCAAAGAAGAAGGGGGGGGGGGGGGATAAGGTCATTTTGATACAAGCTAGAATGCATTTCAAAAAATAGATATAATAATAATAGAAACAAAATTAATAAAAAGCAGGTCTCTTATCCTTGTAGTTAGAGTACATAGTTGGAATACAGCTTGATATGATGTACAAAATATCACACAGTGATAAGTTGCTATAAAAAAAATACAAACACAAACACACTGGAGCCCCAGCCTGCTTCTGACTGCTCTACTCATGGGGTTTCCTTCTTTTTCCAAATGTTTGGTTTGGTTTTCCTTTTTTTCCTTTTTTTTTTCCTTTTCTTTTTTTACAAGTTATACATCATCATTGTCAATCACAAGCAAGTTCTAAGCCTAGCAAAAAAGAATGATTCACTTAGAATAGAATAATACAGTATTCTTACACCTTAATAATCATAACCTAAAATCAAAATAAATGCAAACATATGAAATGAAAACTGACATTTACATCATATGATGGCGTCTTCTCTTTTATCACCGTTAACGGTCTTTCTCTTTCGAATATCCTCTTAATTTTTGTGTTTTGTTTGATTTGTCACAATGATTTGTCAATTCTTAGAAAGTTGTCAAAGCAGAGTAGTGTATATGTGTGAGTAGACAGTTTCCATAGCTACAAAGCTGCCCAATGACACTTGACCAGAACACACTCAAATAACCTGTGAGGACCCCTGGGGCTGGCTACCGAGGAACACTTGACCCCTGACCTCTGGGGCCCAGGCTTCAGGCTTCGACCTCAGCTCTCTCCTCTCTTTATTATCTCCACGAGGGGAGGGGGGAGGGGGGGGAGGGGGGGTGTAGTGTTGTTATTTGCTCTCTTAGCATTTCCAGCATGTTTTAAATAGTTCTGAAAAGGTCTCAGGCCAATCCTGAGGGATTTTACACTGAAGGCCTCTGGACTTCTCCCACTCACATTGTCCTTTGACACAGCACGGACGACAGTTTCCTACCGCTAAGCCCTCTAGGAGGTATACTCCAGGGCAACTGTTGCCCACTGCAGGGCAGGAAGAGGAACCAGAGCACACACACACACAGGTCCCTGATTTAGACTCAGACTAATATGGTCTTAGCACCAATATATGACTAGTGCTGTGAGCAGATACACTAACACCCTGCCTACCATGAGTTCCCTGTAGGAGTGTTCAGTCTCCTCCCTCCCTCCCTCCCTCCCTCCCTCCCTCCCTCCCTCCCTCCCTCCCTCCCTCCCTCCCTCCCTCCCCCTCCCTCCCCCTCCCTCCCTCCCTCCCTCCCTCATGTAGCAATAGGTGGGGATAATAGTGATGATGATGAAGATAAGACTACAATCTTCAGAAGCAAAGAAAGGACTGTTTATAAGTCATATTGTGCAGTGTAACAAGCCATCTTTCACACAAGCACTCAAACACACACACATACATTCATGAAATGTCCGGAACATAGAACACCATTCAACTCAGTCTGGTCCAAGAGAATGAAAGTAAAGCTGATTATCCATACACTGTTAAGGAACCTTCTCAGAACACACACCTATCCTGGCTAACTAGCATAACTAACCATCCAGACGACTAACCTACCCACCCTGACCAGCTAACTAACTACCTAGCACTGGAGAGTGTTTGGAGATGTGCCTCCCCTTGGTGATGGCCCTCGCTGCCTAACTGAGCAGTGTTGAGGAACTTAGACACAGGTTTGCAACGGGTGTGTTTCTTAAAACGAAAACAGGCTTTTAACGGAACAAGGAAGTATAGTGTGTGTGTGTGTGCGCGCGTGTGTACGGGTGTATGTTTTGGTCTGCACGGGCATGCTTAGTGTCACCAGTTCCAAAGCACTGTGTGTCATAGCAACTGGCAGATATAGGGAACAGAGTGGTGTAGTGCAGAGCGGTCTATTCCAGACCTAGCTAATCAACCACAGAGCAGCCCAGTGAGTTTGTTGAAAAGCAGAATGATTAGTAGTATCACAGCAAGTTACTGAGGCATTATGGGACTAAAAAAGGATGGGGAAATGAAGTCCTGTGGCAACCCAACCAGTGGGCTGCAGGACACAGTTCAGTGTGTGTGTGTGTACGTGTTTCAGCATTTGTCTCAGAAAAAGTGTGTTTACGTGTTTGTATTGGCATGTAAGCATGATGATGATGATGGCATGGTCCCATCCTCTGTCTCCTCCTCCTCCTCTTCCTCAGACAAAGATCTTGGCGAGTGCGTCGGCCCCGGCGCTGGCGATAAAGGGCTGGGAAGGATGGAAGGCCACGTCGTGGATGGCCTCGTCATGCTTCTTCCTGTGGGCGGTGATCTCCTGGACACACGTCCTGTTGTCCAGCATCCACAGACGCACCGAGCAGTCATGACCTGCAGGGGGCGACATGCACACAGCAGAATCAGCCCACCTGCACTGGGTTTTAAATCATGTCATCTTACGATTATTCATTTCATGCCGTCTTTCAATGGTTGTATATTTCAATAACGTCTCATTCAGATGAAGTCAAGTAAACCAAAACGAGGCCAGGTACTCACTCCCAGAGATTAGGTAAGTGCCTTTAGGGTCCGTGGTCAAACAGGTGACTGCATCGAGATGGGCGACCATGGAGTGGACCACTTTACCTACACAGACACATACACACAGTTAACCCAAGGAATCCCAGAAAAATACACATCAACCTAAATGAGTGACAAACACACACACAAACACACCCGTCTTGTTGTCAAGGAAGCGGATAGTGCGGTTCTCATGTGCTGTGACGGAGATGGGCTCAGAGGGATGGCTAACCACACGGTTAATCAGCTCGCTGCCTGCTGGGGCCACACACACACATATATACACACACGACAAGTTAAAGATTTATGGTCCACTCTGTACAGAACTTCTGATTCCAATGTTCCGTAACATTCTGTGTTGTGACCCGGAATCCGGTGACTCACCGTCCTTGGTTTGGGTCTCCAGGACCATGATGCTTTGCTCTGTGTTAAGGTCGTACAGCAGCGTCTCGCCGCCGTCAAACGACACAACCACCTGGGAGGGGTCAGAGGTCACGAACGCCACAGAGGTCGGCGTGCCGTGCTCTGGAGGAGAGGATGAAGGAGAAAATAGAAATACCATTTTCAAATCTGAAATTAATTTGGAGCTATAAGTTCTTTCTTTTAAGCCAAATTGCTTCACGTATCTTCACCACACACCTCTTTCCTTGTTGAAGACAGATAAGCAGGGGGAGGAGTTCTGTGGATCCCAGAGACGGATAGTCCCATCTGCGGAGCAGGACGCCAGGCGCTGGAGGGGGGCGGAGTACGCCAGACCCCACACAGAGTCTTCGTGGCCTGCCAACACACTGCTCTCTATGCCTGGGTCTGAGGGAGGGAGGGAGGGAGATATAGGAGAGAGAAATAAAGAAACACAGAGGTTTGACAAAGAATGACTATGGCTGATTTAGTAAAGCACATTGACAAATCAGAGAGAGAGAGAGACAGACTGAGACAGACTGACAGAGAGAGAGTGACAGAGAGAGAAAGAGAGAAACTGACCGTAGTTGTCGTAGGGGTCAACGTTCAGGTCTGGAATCTTCCAGCAGCGTACAGTTCCATCCAGACCTCCACTATAACACGAGTCCCCCTCACCCCCCATGGCCAGAGACAGTACTGCCCCGCTGACACACAAGCCAAAAAAGGTCAGTACACTCAAGCTGACTACATATGTATTTGGGGGGGTGTGCTCGCAAGGTTTGAACTCACCTATGTGCTCTGAACGTGTAGATGGGCTCAACATCCAGTGCTGCGTTCCTACAGAAGACCACAGGGAGTTAGCTAGCTGCTACAGCTACGACACAGTAGCTGCTACAGCTACAGCAATGTGCTAGCTAGCAGTTACAGCTACAGTGTCCTAGCTAGCTACTCCTGTCATGCTACTACCTACCCCATCTACTCAGCTGGTTGACCCTGCCATGGACCCTGATACCCAACATCCCTTTCAGGTTTCTGTCCCATTTGTCAATGTACCTGTACTTGATACATTCTTGGTCAACTATCATCCTGCCCTACTAGTGGGTTCTCCTGCAGTGTGTGGCTCTCACTTTTTGGAGTGCATGGCCTTGTTGAGGTTCCACAGCTTGAGTGTTCCGTCCTCAGAGGCTGTGATGAGCACCGGGTGTTCGGGGTGAAAGGTCATGGCCCTGATGGCGTCAAAGTGGCTCCGCAGGGTGAAACGAGGGTTCCACGTCTTCTTAAACTCCTCCCGGTTATCCTGCATCTAGTACCACACAGACCCACACACACACACACAATGAAAAGAACAGCATGAGGGACTTGCGTGTGTGAGAGTAACTGAACAATAGAACACGCTATTGTGAACTCACGTCCATGGAGAGGTCGTTGTCATTGGCGACAGTAAGGTCAGCCAGCTCGCCCAGGTTCATGTCTCCACCCCCGACGGCATCTAGGATGAAGACGTCAGAGGAAAAACCCAGAGCGCCACCTAGGGGATGGGAGGACACACACACCCACTGATACCTACAGTACAACACACACACACATTAGAGCATCAGCTAACACACAACTGACCTGCCTCAAACAGACTCTTTATAAAGCAACACACACACAGGATTGCATCACAGAACAATCCAATATGCCTAACAACAACAACTACATAGACCCAGGTCCAGACAGGAAGGGGGTTGAGAGCAGGAGAGTGACTTGGGGGAAGGGAGGAGATGAGAGGAGCAGTAGGAGAAAGGGGTCTTACCTTCGCCGGAGCGAGACTGTCCTGAGACTGAGGGGGGCGGGGAGGGTTTGGGGGGGAAGTCCGACATCATGCCCTGGAGCTGGTTTCTACGGTCCTCTGGAGCCCCCCAGAGGAGAGACACAACATAACACCCAGTCATGCAGCGAGAGGGGGGAGGGGAGGAGGACAGAGCAGGTGATGGAAGGGAGGGGTTGGGGAAAGAGAGACAGAGAAAGGAGAAAGGGAAAAAGGGAGAGATGAAGGGCAGCGGACAGGTTGAGAGGGGGAAAAGGAAGACGTGTCGAAAGAAAAAGGTCAAGCCATTCTTCCACAAGGACAGGTTTGGAAAAGAGCGCAAAGGGGCGAGAAAGAGAGCCACAAAACATTCAGTGAACGAAAGAACAAAAAAAACTAACAACAAAGAAAACAAAAATGTGGAACGGATGAAACGGCATGCGGAGTTTCCTTAAAGCCTCCAGCAGCCATCTACACACGTTTATAGATGCCACCGGAGAAATGACACCTTCTAGTGGTCAACTAAGGAACTACATGAGGCCGTATTAGGCATTACCACTACGACAAATCCATAAAACACAACCACATACTGCACAACATGTTTTACTACCTGGTTTGGCAGCAGATATGGAGCTTTGCTTATGGAGGATGAGAATCTGAACCTGTTGGGCCTGTCTGAATTTATATAAGCACACTGAGAGAATTAGTGTATTACTAGAATCTTCTTTCTACATAAGAGATGAGGAGAGGGTAATAATCAGTGTTTGTGTTCACCCAGCCCCAGTCTCCAACTTCAAGAACGAGAGGTTACTTCTGGGGCTTGGGGACATGGCTGCCAGGGGCTTTGAAAGGTGACCAAAAGAAGAAAAAATAGAAAGACATAAAATAGGACAACAAAAGACACGCATGACACATTGGAACCCAGAGAGAGAGAAAGAGAGACCGAAAATGAGAGAGGGAGAATGAGGAAGAGAGGACCACAGCGAGAGGGAGCGAGAGCGTGAGAGATTTTTACAGAGTGAAACAGGCACGGAGAGGCAAGAGTTTGACAAAGACAATGGTTTTATTTCGCTACAGAGCTGGAAGAGCCTTACACACGCCACTTGATAAAAACAGACAGTGGGGAAGAATGGACAGAGGAGGAGGAGAATGCAGGGAGGAAGGGAGGAAGAGAAAGAGGGGTAGAAAACTATACAGACGAGAGGACGGAAAGATGCTGATGATGATGTGGTTGTTTGCTGTTGTAGTAGTTGCTGTTGTTGTTGTTGCTGTTGTTGTTGTGGTGGTGGCGGGTGGTTGTTGCTAAGGCAACAGCGTACCTAGCTCCCGTCCATCACCGGAGATGCGGGCCTCTCCTGCCCCCTCCCCCTCCTCCCCCGAGCCCAGGAAGTCAAACTCGCCGAGGGCATCTTCCGAGTCATCTTCATCTTCATCATCCTCAGGGTCCAACTCTGTGGTCATAGGCTCCAAACCCATCTAGAAGAGAGACAGAAAGATAGATATATTAAATTAGTAAGTATGGAGAGAAGAGAGAAAAGGAGAAATTCTCCTATATACTGCAAATGTTTAGTCCTCGACAGGTCTGCAAACGCCTTTGTAAACCGAGATTTGTTCAAACGATTTGTTTGTTAACCTACGGTCTCGGTTAACAAACAAATAGTTTTAACAAATCGAGGCGACAAAGCGTTTGCTGGTTTCTTATATACTACAACAATACGTGGGAAGATCAGAAATCAAACACGTAGAATCTGGAGCAGACGCCATGTTGTCAGAGCAATCAGCTGCACTTGCACTGGTGACGTCACTACACCTCCAACGCAACATATCAACAACATCAATTCGTCTTCTGTCTGCTTCAGATACTTCTTTAAAACGGGAAGCGGTTGCGGGGCGTTTGCGGACCTGTGCAAAAACCATATTTGGTTGTTTTTTAGGCAATTTAGGCTACTTTGTTGCCGAGCAGATGCCACGTTGTTAAGGTCAATGGCTACATCTCCAAGGCAACCGCTTGTTGCTAGGTCCGTAAAAACGTTTATTTACCTCTGCGAACTTTCAGGAGGTATATAAACGGATTTATTAACTTTTGAGAACGTCTTCTGGACCAATAGGAACAGTGTTTTGGTCCAATTATTACACTAGTATATAAAAAACTCCAATACATATTATAGACATCATATTTGCTCAAAACATCGCTCTTGCTCTCTCTCTCTCTGTCTGTGAGAACTCCACGTCCAGGCTGACCTTGACTCGAGGCTTCTTGTTCTTGCGGGAGCCGTCGACGCAGTCCGTGCCCATGCCCTGGAAGTCATCCTCCTCGTCGCTGTCATCCTCATCGTCATCCTCACATCCGTGCAGGAAGGGGATCTTGTCCAACACTGAGCCTCCAAGATGCTCTTTGGAGTTCTCCTTCCCTGCATTCCTACACACCACACACACACACACACACATAAAGGTTTGAGGATGTATTTGAGCATGTGTGTGTGTGGTGTTGAGTCCATATGTGTGTGTATATGTATATGTGAGAGTGTTCACGAGCAAACATGAGCATTTCTGAGAGTTTAGGAGCGTGTGTGTGTGTGTATGTGAGCGAGCAGTGTCTCACCTCTTGATCTGCTCCTCGATCTGTCTGACCAGGAGAGACTCCCCCCCTGCCAGGGGCTCTGGGTCTGGGGGGGGCTCGCTCGGGGCGGGCCCGTTGGCCTCTGGGCTGGTCCGGCCCAGGAGAGAGCGCACCCGCTTAGAACGCATGTCCAGGATAGTGTCTGAGTAGCCCACCTCCTCCAGGTACCTACGAGCACACACACACACACACACACATTAAACCAACAGTTAAAACCTTCCCATGTACAGAAGCAATAAGGATGACACCAAAAGACAACACCCACCCACTGAACTGTTTGCCTATCCCCTGTTGTGACTAGGCCTAAGAGGTGTGTGTACACAAGCCTTACTTCCTCAGTAGCTGCCGACCCTCCTTCCATGACATCTGATTGGCTGGCTCAGAGTCAGTCTCTGCAGGCCCATTGGGTACTACGGCAGAGTTGTCAAACAACACCAGAGCATTAGACTGTAGTCAATCTTAGTTACAACTTCCTTAAATAGGCTGATTAATGGGACGGAACTAAATGAGCTCTGGACTTCCTTACATAAGGATGTCTTACATAAGAAGATATCCACAGAGCTTATATTCAGCATGCTTGTAGGATAAGATTCACCCTTTGGCCCTTTATAGACCCTTGGTTGTTCCCTTATATACATGCTTCCTATACCCTTGGTTGTTCCCTTATACATGCTTCCTACACCCTTGGTTGTTCCCTTATACATGCTTCCTCCACCCTTGGTTGTTCCCTTAAGCATGCTTCCTCCACCCTTGGTTGTTCCCTTAAGCATGCTTCCTCCACCCTTGGTTGTTCCCTTAAGCATGCTTCCTCCACCCTTGGTTGTTCCCTTAAGCATGCTTCCTCCACCATTGGTTGTTCCCTTAAGCATGCTTCCTCCACCATTGGTTGTTCCCTTAAGCATGCTTCCTCCACCCTCCCCAGTGTGTCGTACTTTGCTCCGCCTCCTCTGGTCTCTTGTCCTCTGGACTCTGGTCACTCCCTGTCTTCAGCTTCTGGTGCTTGGACCTGTAATCACAGCAGCCACCACACGAGGGCAGTGTCACACCACTCGGATTTCAGACGACAGGGACATCAGGACCACACACCAGAGAGGCTGGAGGTCCCAGAGAGGGCCTGTGTGAGTGAGCGCACAACACAGACTGCGTGTGTGTGTGTGTGTGTCTGTGTGTGTGTGCTTCTGTCTCACCTCTCCTGTTTGAGGGCATACTCCAGCATCTTGATCCTCCTGACCAGATCCTGCTTCATGTTCTCCTGGCCTTTCCTCTCGCCCTGGAGGAACGCCACCTGAGCCTGGGTGAGGCGGAGGTGGAGGGGGGAGGGGGGGGGGGGCAAGGGGAGGAAGGGCAACAGAGAGCATGTGAATGTTAGAACAGTCATGTATGATAAGGCATGAGAAGCGCGCACACACACAAACACAAAGCCACACACACACACTTAATCGTTTGCTCGCTCGCTCGCTCGCCCGCACACACACACACACACACACACACACACACACACACACAGTCTCATCCTCCAGTGTGGAGGGCAGGAGGAGTGAGGCTGCAGCCCAGACTGGCCTGCAGCTCTCCGGGGACAGGCTAAGTACAGGGCTGTGGTGGGCGGGTGTGTGGTCAGGAGTGGTCAGGAGAACCACAGCTCTGTATTTAGAAGCTCTCCTGACCAGGCTCTGACCACACATCTGCAGAAGAAGAGGAGCAAAAACAAGTCAGCTACTACTGGTACTATTCACATCCACAGTACTTGCCCCTTTCCATCCTGCCATCCTTCCTCCTTTCATTCCTGCCAGCCTTCCTTCCTTGCATCCCTCATTTCTTTCTTCCCTTCATCCATCCTTCTTTGTTTCCTGATGTTCTGACTGACATGTAAAGGAATTGCGATTTGAGATGATTTTACAAAGTTCAGTGTAAAGAGGACACACAGAGGGCTGTGTGGAGGGACTTCAGCATGTGTCTGCAGCACACAGCCAGGCCGGGGGGAGAGGAAGCCATTCTCTCATATCTTTGCTCCCATGCTATCCATCCCTCACTCTTCTGCCTCCCTCCCTCACTCTTCTCCCTCCCTCCCTCACTACCCCTCCCTCTCTCTCTCTCTATTTCTCTCTCCCCCCCCTCTCTCTCCCTCCTTCCATTTCTGTCTCCCTCGTTCTCACGCCTGTTCTCACGCTCGTCTTCATCTTTCTCTCTTGCTTTGCCAAGTAGTGCCCCTGATGTGTTTTCACAGTTCATTTCTCTTGTGTGTGTGTGTGTTAAGCTTTGTGGAAGTAGAGCAGTCTAAAAATGCTGCCTCATGGGGCTGGCCACTCAGGTCTACATGAGAAGATACTCACCCAGCAAAAATGCATGGTAGCCTGCCTATACGCACACACACATACACATAAACTACAGTAGCAGCTGCTTAGAGAGCCAAGCCTACAAGCCCATATAAGAATGAATACTGAACAGAGGCAGCAATAGAGAAACACAAAGACAAACTGAAAAGCTGTTGGGAGAGAGAAAGCAGTAAGGGGAGAGATGGAGAAGACAGAAACCAGAGGGATGTAAGGAATGCCTCTCTTCTCTCATTTAGAGGTAGGACTGTGAGGGTCTAGTTCAGGTCCACTAAGACAGACAAGCTATAACCTGTCACACACACCTTCCGATTTCTCTCACACACACACAGAACTTTTCAGTGGCTCTAGACAACAGATACATACCATCCCTTCCACTGTCACACTTTGCTTCTGGAGCATGTTATAACTTGCTTGGTCTACTCTACACACTACCTGAAATAGCTTCACCTGACCTGCATGGAATGAGACACACACACACACAGCCAGCAGACCAGCTAGCAACTAGTCAGCCAGTGCCTCTCAACTAGCCAGCTAACATTCAGTCAGTCAGCCAGGTGAACCCCAGGTGTTGCAGACAAGGAGCACCACAGTAGAACTTCTCTCCCCTGTGTTGGCATCTCCAAGGACATGTCTCACTTATGTTGCTATCATCCCTCCACAAGTCTCTCTCTACTCTGGGGGCTTCTCTCCGCAGGTCTCTCTCTACTCTGGGGGTATCTCTCTACTCTGGGGGTATCTCTCCAGAGGTCGGCCTCATGTTGGTGTCTCTGGAGGGGTCTTTCTCCCTGTTACCCATTCAACCACTCAGTATTCCCTTAGCATCCTTCCCCTCTCTCATGCTGCCTACCTCCTTCCCTTCCACCCTGTTCCCCTTTCTCTCGTTCCCTCTCATGCTGCCTCCCTCCCTCCCTTCCACCCTGTTCCCCTTTCTCTCGTTCCCTCTCATGCTGCCTCCCTCCCTCCCTTCCACCCTGTTCCCCTTTCTCTCGTTCCCTCTCATGCGGCCTCTCTTCCTTCCTCTCCCGCATTTCCTTCACTCAGAACAGGGTCAAGGGCAGCCATCATCTCCCCTGTCCTGTTGCCATTTCTCCCTCCCTCCATCTCTCCCTCCCTCAGGGATCCACTACAGGCCAACAAGTAGAGCACAGGACTTATCTGGGACAGAGATAGAAGAGGGCTGTGTGTGTGTGCGTGTGTGCAATTACTACAGAACTGACTGTGGGACTACATGCGTGTAAGTGAATTGGTGTGTTTGTGTGTGTGGAGGCGGCGGCCCCTGCCACCTGTCAGCTAGCCTGTGGTCACATGATCATGAGGGGATGTCACACCTGACCCGGAAAGGGGTGGAGCCTCACGCCAACCTGTCATCAGAGACACAGTACCACAGATGTCCTCTTTAACGACCTCGCTCTTTCCCAAACACACACCCCCTCTCTCCCATAAACACACACATAAACACACGGTAACACACTGTCCCCTGTTCTCCGTCAAACCCTCGCGCTCACACGTACAGAGTAACAAACTGTGCCCTGTCTATCTCTGCACACATAAGCACACACACACACACACACACACGTCACATTGTAGAGAATGCCAGGAATAATTTCCACATCGATTGATGACCCTCGGTAAGAGGATTGCGGTGTGTGTTTCTGACTCATAAAAATAAATGTTGAGAGATGGTGACCAATTGTGTAACAAGCATGTGCACAGAGTAGTAACGGAATACTAGTGTGTCATGTCCTGTGTGTGTCTGAATCTTCACAAGCTAGCATGACCCTATAACACACCACTGGCATGGTGTGTTATATGTTAATACATACATGTTGGCCACAAAATCCATGGATGCCCATCCTTGATTGTGTGTGTGCGCACGTGTGTTTGTGTGCGCCACAAAGCAGTTTTGTTATTTTAGCAGTCACTGGCGTATTGTTATGTAAGCTAGGCCAACGTTCTGTTTGAACGAGGCACGCTCAGATGCTTCTTTTTCACCCTCCACTCCATCTCTCTCTCTGCCATATGCATCTAATTGGGCTTGTGACATCCCCCCTGCCCCCACCACACACACACACACAGCTAAGAAGCAGCTACTGTACCGTGATGGTCACCATGACACACCTCTGCCCCCCGTCCTCTATAAGAGCATGGGAGTTGCTTTCTTATGTTGTTCATTTATATTTCATGTGCCTTCTATTTATAGACACGTATAGGTTGAAGCACCAAGCAAGCACCAGCATCAGCATCAGAACAGGGACTGATATGATTCTCCACATTAGGAATATGCCCACGTGTGTGGTTGATCTATAATTCAACATGCTTATTACAAGTCACATGCTGTGTGTGATGACAGGGCATCAGAGAGAGAGAGGAGAGAGAGCAGAGAGAAACATTATTTGCACTCTAGATACGAAACAGTGTGTCTGTGTGTCTGTACAGTTGGAACCGCATTACGTCATTAGTTTATTTTTTTCAGATTAGCTCGCGTGACTGACTGTGCTTGTGTCTCCGAAATTTGGTCTATAACGGCATGCGTCCTCCTGGATCCAAGTTGTAATTGACAGCGAGTCACGTGACCCACTGTAATCTCACACAGAGGAAAACAGACAATGATCCGATCGTAAGGTGGAGTGGACAATAGTCCACGGACTGTTGAATCAACTAGCTATTCATTTCAACAACGTTAACTAACTGTTAGGGCCCCCAGACGACCATCTTATTAACACCATCACCTGTGTGATCTGCCGCGTTCCAATTAACGCCTTCTTTAAAGCTGAACGAGATAGGGGTAAGGTGCCAGACAGCTAGTTGCCTAGTGCAACATCATCGCACTGAACGCTAACCATACTAACCGGGACGGCTCAACAATAGGCTGCCCTCGAGGATGAAGCCAGATCAAGCTCCCGTGGTCAACTTAAGACTTTGATAGGTTAAGACTTGCACTGACATTGTCACTACATCAAGCGTCTCGTGGATATTAAGATAAGGTTATCTTTTAAACAAGCAGTTCTGTCCAGCAGCATCGCCACCACCGCCTTAGGCATCATTCACTTATAGACAATATTTCGGACTCACTAGTTTTCTTATCGATAGAGTTAATCCATGTAGGAGCGGTCACGACTTCCAAACAAGGCATGCATTCGTAGTGCATATATATCTAAATAAATGGATGAACAAATACCCTGAGTTCGTCCCTTTCGGCTTCCCAGCGGTATTTCTCGGCCTGGAATCGTCCCCATTCGAACTGGATAAAGTGCAAGATCCCAGGAAGCGATAGGCCTGCGTCCCCGTCTTGCGATTCCCGAGGCTGCGACGATCCAGCCATCGCCCCTGCTGCTGCCGCCGCGGCCGCTGTTGTTGTCGCCTGCCCGAGTCCTGATTTCGGCCCGTTCGGATTGCGCCCCACGCCGCTCCCTCCAGCGTTCTGGTTCGTTCCTCCCGCTACTCCGCCGGATCTTTCCGCCTCCATTTTACCGTTCGAGCTCAAGCCAGGACAAGGAGGTGGAAACAAGCAGCGAGAATAATAACCCCGTCCCTTTCAGACCCAACACTTCCACTCTAGCAAGCCTTCCCCTCTTTCTTCCTCTCTCACGTAGAAAGCAGGATTTGCTTAACAGCAGCAAAAACCTTTAAACATCCGTTTAGCAATTCCAAAATAAAAGCTTAAATTGTTAAGTGACAGATTTGTGACCCAACCGAACTGTTGTTTAATAACATCAAATGAGCCATTTTCCAAATCAAACATGTATAGTTACACAAATGACATCATCATATGAATGACAAAACCCTTTGAGAGATTATATACTCCGGAATTTGGTTTATTATATACTCTTATTCTGAAAGGATTTAGCTCGTTTCCGGTTACCAGCACGAACGTTGGTAGGCATTTTCACGAAACAAATAATGCAGGGGTTTAGGAGCTGATGCTAAATAGTGAGCTCTTGGTAGATCTTGCTACAATCCAAACAAGACTGGTTTTAATCGGTCTATCCCTTGTATTCAACTCTGTAAACAGACAATTTGGTTCCTGCAACATAGTGACCGCAGGCCAATTCCGTCCTATCTCTGAGATGGTTTCCGATACAAGAAAATAGGCTATATGGGCATCTACATCTCGACCGCATAGTTCATTCGTATGCATAGATCTACGTATCGGTTTAAATATATTGGATTTGTTCTTCAAATCAAATAAAACATATACGTATTGCTCCTGTAGCCTACAACCGTAAGGCAATGACTCGTTGCAAAATATTAATGTTTACTGCCGGGCAACTATGATCCTTGGTTCTAAAGCTACGTTACAGGTAAATTCAGTTTCCGTTAGTTTAAAATCTTAATGCAATTCCAATTGGTTGATGACATGAATGCCATTTCGCCATAATGTGCTATGGAACCGATCGAAATGGATTGTCACGAACCACGAAAGCAATGCAATCCATGTCAATGGTTTGGCTAGGGTAATCCAAAGCAAACCTCTCCCATAGCTGTGTGTGTGTGTGTGTTTCAGTGTGACACATCGGACCACCCAGCTACTCCACGGGAGAGCTAGCATCCCGATGGCGCGGACAGAACCCATTAAGAACAGAGTTGTGGGTCTGTAATCATTTAAACGCCTGGGGCAACCATGCGTGTGGGCTTCTGGGGCCTGCTGGCAGCAGTTATCGTCCTCAACCTGCTGATCATCTACTACGTGTCCCATGTCCAGCACCAGATGAATGAGAGGAGACGGGGCGAGCCAGGGAGGGGCTCCAGAAGGTCCCCCCTGCCTGTGTCCGGCCAGGGGGGCGGCGGGCCCGGAGCTGGGGTGGGGGGGGTTGGTGGAGGAGCAGGAGGGGGAGTCGGAGAAGGCAACACCCGTGGCCCGCGGGTCACCGTCCTCCTCCGTGAGTTCGAGGACTTCGAGAACTATGTGGGAGACGTGGCAAGGTCGTTCTTCCGCCAGCGGCCCGAGCTGCCCTTCCTGGCGGTGGCCGACTCCCCTCCCTACCCTCCTCTGGCGCTCTCTGACGGGGCCCGGCTCCTGGTGCTCACCCCCAGCCCGGACCAGCCCCCGCAGGCCCACCGGCCTGAGTTCCACGTCCAGACTGAGTTCGTGCTGCTGGTTCCCGACGGCGTGGAGCTGGAGCAGGGCCGTCTGGTGGAGCGTCTGATCCGGGAGCTGGAGGGCGAGGGCGGCGGGCCCGTGAGGCTCGTGGCGGCGTCCGTGCTCGCCCGCTCTGCCGTGCAGTGCCTCAGCCTGAGGGTGAGCCTGCGCGAGTGGACGGCCACCTACACGCCCGGCACGTCGGGGAGCAGCGGGAGCGTGTGCACAGCGCTGCAGGGCGACGCCGTTGTGCTGATGAGGTCCGAGGACCTCTTCAACCTGTCGGTCCCCCTGGGGCGCCCTCTGATGACCTCGCTGTTCATCCAGACCTCGCTGCGCGGCTGGAAGGTCAAGCTGCTGGAGAGCCCCGCCTTTGCCGCGGGCCACAGGCCGCTGTTCAGCTCCGCCCACAACCAGTGGAAGGCGGACACGCGTTTGAAGGAGAGCACGGCTCGTCTGATGAGGAGCTTCGGGCTGAAGCGTCTGCTGCTGGCGGATGGGAAGGAGCAGTGGTTCGGCTGTGGGAAGGTGAACTCTGACCATGTGTGACCACGTTCGAATGCATGCCGTTGAGGCACGATGCGCGAAATATGCATTGTTTATTTATATATTTGTACTTTGATTTCAACTTTGTTTTCAATGATTTATCTCTCTTTTTGATTGTGTTGCTTGTGGTAGATACACTCAATTCTGCCACGCTACTTACTTGTGGTTTTAGTGTGCAGTGAATGATTTTCCCGATCCTCATTTGTACAGAATCACTGTTGCATACTTTCATAAACCTTTCTAAACTTTAGACCCGTTAAAAAAGCATTTTGAATTCGTATGAGGCTGAAACTGTTCCTCTTCTTCCCCCCCCCTCCACCCCCCTGTATCCCAGGAGACTCCTCGCTGCTTTGGAACGGTGAGGGACGACACGCCCGATTACCTGTACCTGGAGCGCTGGACTCCACCCTGCTGCCTGCGGGCCCTCCGAGAGACCACCAAGTACGTCATCAACATCCTGGAGAGCTCCGGGGTGCGCTACTGGCTGGAAGGGGGCACGCTGCTGGGAGCGGCCCGCCACCAGGACATCATCCCCTGGGACTACGACGTGGACCTGGGCATCTACCTGGAGGACATCCCCAACTGTGACTACCTGAAGAACCTGGACTCGGGCTCCCTGGTGGACGCTAATGGCTTTGTGTGGGAGCGGGCGGTGGAAGGGGACTTCTACAGGGTGCAGTACAGCGAGGCCAACCACCTCCACGTTGACCTCTGGCCCTTCTACCCCCGCAACGGGGTGATGACCAAGGACACCTGGACCGAGCACAAACAGGATGTGGAGTTCCCCGAGCACTTCCTGCAGCCGCTGGTGCCCATGACGTTCGCCGGCGTCACCGCGTACGGACCCAACAACCACCGGGCCTTCCTGGAGCTCAAGTTTGGGGAAGGGGTGATCGAGAACCCCCAGTACCCCAACCCAGCCAAGAAGAGGCTGGACAGGAGCAGGCTATGAGGGAAGGTGGCTAGAAAGAGAGACAAGGAAGGGAGGAGAAGGAGAAGGGAGGACAGGAGGAGAAGGGAGGAGAGGAGGGACCCTCCCAAAAAGAGGCTATCCCTGAGGTAGAGAGAGGATGACGAGATGGGAGATATGAAGCAGTAGGTGTGAGAGAAGTTGGGGTTGTCCTGAGGCTTTTCTCCCAGCTGAGTGGGCAGGTGCAGGAGGACTCAGAGGTGTTACAGAAACACAGAAATACTGAAATCCTAGCGCTGTCTGGGCCGTTTCTCTTGGAGGAAGTGTGACACGAAGCAACAGCTCACGTACAGAAGGAAGTGTTATAATTATTGGGTTCTATCATTGTGTGTGTGTGTGTGAGTGTATGTGTGTGTACCTGGACTGAGGCTTGGGGTGTGTTTTGTGTATGAATGTTTGTGTGTTTGCCTGGACTAAGGCTTAGTGTGTTTGTATGTGCGTGCGTGCGTGTGTGAGAGAGTGAGTGAATTCATGTTTACGTTGCACCAATTCACTTTATTTGAAATTGGCAAAAATCGTGTTCGATATGGATACCTTGCAGGGGGAAGTGAATCAAATAACATCTAAATGTATTTGTATAGCCCTTTTTACAAGCAATGTCACAGAGGGCTTCACATACGCCCCTCAACCAACCTAAACCCTCAAGGAAGACGATGAAAACCCTTCCTTCAGAAATGGTAGGTGAAAGAGAGGAGCAGAACAGAGGCTTAAAATAGTTATACAGCAGGGAAGTGTCAATGGGTGTTGAAACACCAAAATCCAGTGTTCAACTTGGGTCAGAGTTTTAGCAGAGGTAGCCACAGGGCTGGGGACTGTGATCGGCGCAGCATCACAGGCAGGGGGGTGAGGGAGGGACCGGGAACTCGCTGTTGTCTGTCAGGGAGACCGATGTCCACTTGGTGATTAGATCCAGCTTTGGCAGACTGTCACAGATCGATGTCCACTGGTGACCAGGTCCAGCGTTGGCAGACCGACGACCAGGCAGATGCTGACAGCTCATACACGCATCCACACATCCCACAGGTGGGATGTGTGGAGGGGGACGGAGAGAGGAGAGCAGGAATTAGAGAATGCCAGGAGCAACTAACAGTTAGAGTAATATTAGAACGAGGTCCCCACCAGTCAAGTGTGGACTAGTGCAGCAATTTAGCAGAGCAAAAAGGGTATTCGATGTAGCCCTAGACACTAAGACAGCGCCAGCCCCCCTCGGTTGGAACATGAAATCTGTTCCAGGGAAGAGAAACTCTAAAATGAGGACGTGAGGCCTGGTGTTACTGTCAAACTTTTGTTTTCTGCAGGTTATCGAATACGGCTTTTGACTTAAAAGCGCTGAAATGAGGAACTACTTTTTGGTTTAATCCTGCTGATGCCACTGCTGTGTTCCACACAGACAGCAGATGGACACACTGCTGTGTTCCACACAGACAGCAGATGGACACACTGCTGTGTTCCACAGACAGCAGATGGACACACTGCTGTGTTCCACAGACAGCAGATGGACACACTGCTGTGTTCCACAGACAGCAGATGGACACACTGCTGTGTTCCACACAGACAGCAGATGGACACACTGCTGTGTTCCACACAGACAGCAGATGGACACACTGCTGTGTTCCACACAGACAGCAGATGGACACACTGCTGTGTTCCACAGACAGCAGATGGACACACTGCTGTGTTCCACACAGACTGCAGATGGACACACTGCTGTGTTCCACACAGACTGCAGATGGACACACTGCTGTGTTCCACAGACAGCAGATGGACACACTGCTGTGTTCCACACAGACTGCAGATGGACACACTGCTGTGTTCCACACAGACAGCAGATGGACACACTGCTGTGTTCCACACAGACTGCAGATGGACACACTGCTGTGTTCCACAGACAGCAGATGGACACACTGCTGTGTTCCACACAGACTGCAGATGGACACACTGCTGTGTTCCACAGACAGCAGATGGACACACTGCTGTGTTCCACAGACTGCAGATGGACACACTGCTGTGTTCCACACAGACTGCAGATGGACACACTGCTGTCGGCAGAGGTGGTTTCCCAGAGACCAGACCTCACCAAGTCTTCTAACCCCCAGCACTGCTGGATTCTCATTTAATTGTCTGTATGCGTACTGGGGCTACATAACGCTGGAACTTACCGGAATATATAAACAGCTATAGATCATTTAATTTGTCTAAGGCGGAACCATCCAACTCACTTATGAGGACAACACACATTAAGAAGCCCACCAGCAGTCAGAATCTTTAAGACTGTGTTCTAAAGGCAATGCCCCTCCAGTTGATCTAGGCTGAGAAAATAAACAAGATCTACTTTATTGTTATTATACAAAACAAGTTTCTCTGCCTGATGTGACCTGTAATTCCATGTTTATATTTGGTTAGTAGTGTATAGTACTTACTCTGCTGTACCTGTAAACACATGATCTGATTTCAGAATTTCTGATCCCATCCAAACTACTTGATGTATTGGGTGCAGTTCTTTACCTTTACCAGCAGGGGGCAGAAGAGGATCATAAATACAATGCATGCTTTCAGGCTCCAAATGAAATGTATTTTTCAGACTCCAACACTATCAGACTGATGTGAACATAGACAGAGGGGTTGAGAGTGTCTGTGTGAGTTAGAGCAGGGGTTTAGACCAAGTGTGCTCTACGCTGCAGTACGTATGAATGCATTCTTCAGACACTGGTGTGATTGGCTGAAACCTGGATTTCTGATCACACCCATACAGGAGAAAAAAGTGATGAATGAATGACAAGAGGATCATTAAAAAAGACTTTTATTCTCTGAAGCAAGAACATTTAGTTGTAAGGGAAAAATTGCCTCTCAGGCTCCGCTAGCCACCTGTAACAGACACAACACTTACAGGACACACACACGGTGACATAACTGACACCCTTCTGGAATGACGAATTTCCTTCTATATATATTTTTTTTTACAGACACACAAAGTAACACATCCAGGTCACAGAGAGCTACCCCCCTCAAGGTTATGAACAAACTTGTTATAAGACGGGTTCTTCAGATTGGAATTCAAGTGTAAACCTACACGCCCCCTGGTATAGGGTAACAGAGCACTGCAACCACCACCACCTTGAAGGCTGCAGACACTCAGTCTGTTCTGGGACCATGCATACTTTATACTTTTGTAGTACGCTCCAACAATGCAAGGTTGGACAGTGTTTGTGACAACTTAGAACAGGGCCAATATGTAACAGGAAACTGGATTCTCCAAATAGGTTGTAAGTTAAATAAAAATACAAGTAACGCCTAGTTGTGTTGGCCACGTTTTAAACAATTTGACTGGGATGAGTTCGGGGAAGTAGCTGACACCAACATGTAACACACACACACACGTGATCAAACAGAATCTCAGTTAAAGTATCAAAAGCCATGACCAACAACGGATTTAAGATGACATTTCTAGAAAAATACACAACATCATCCATTAAATTTATAACTAATAATATGTTATATCTGAAACATCAGATAATCCAGAAATGAAATTAATGTTAGTGATTTCCTACGACAGACAGGGCTTCGAGTTAAACAGATTTAGAGATGCTAAAAGTTTGAAAAAATAAAAAGTGATGGTGTGATAAGATACAGCAACATAGGCAGGGTCTGGGTTCAACTAAACTGCTTTGGATTGTTTGAAAAGATCACAGAAATAAATAGAACGTAGTAAAAAGGTACATTTCAATTTCAAGAAAAGTCAGGAAATAACCATAACTTCTAAAAAGCCTTGTCAGCCCAAAAAAGCCTTTTGATTTTGACATAATTCAGTCCACAATGTTTCCTTTCAAATCATTTCTCTCTCTTCAACACTTACACTCAACATCTGCCATAGGCCTCTGGGATCTCACACACATGCGTGCGCACACACACACCATGAAACATCAGTAGATCCCAGATGTCCCTGGCAGCTCCACACTGGTGAAAGACACACACACACATGTCTGGCAGCTCACTGATGGGACACTTGAACTCAGATAAGAAAATATAAAGTGTTGGAACGTGATTGACTGTGCTTCAAGAACAGCTTTTGTGCTTGACAGAATTTTAAAAAACATTCAGAAAATGACTGGCTTGTCACTCAGAAGACAGACTCTTACACTCTTACAGTTATAATGGATAAACATGGTTGCCCTGAGCAACATTCTTCTTTCTCCATAGTGACATGGGCGGAGTCCTCTGATTCCTGGTTTCTGGTTGGCATTGCGCCCCTTTGGTTTCAGTGGCATGCTGGGTACCAGAGTCCTCAAAATGCTACAGCATTGTTAAAGCTAACCATGCTGAGGTCAAGCTGTAAAGGGCAGAGAGGTATGTGTGTGTGTGTGTGTCTCTGATTGTCCTTATAGGGAGTGAGGTCTCTTGTCCATCATCACTTATTTTAGGATTGAACTCCATTTGGTTTAGAGACCTGTACTGAGACACATGACCTGGTGTTTTCCTGCTGTCCTACTGCCACAGGCAGACTAAGGACTTCCAGAGGGGGCAGCATACACAGGGGGAGTTAGCAAAGTCACGGGCAGCCCACATGGGGGGAGTTAGCAGACATCATATAGTAATAGTCTAAAAGGGGCTCTCTCTCCAAAAAATCAGCAAGCAAAGGACAAGCTTATCTGATGTAAAACAAATGAAATATACTACAAGGAGGCAAAAATGGATTAATAAAAAAGTCACTTAAAAACCAGGCTGGTACTCTTTCACTCCTCTTCTTCCCCCCCTGCTTCACTTCCACCTCTCCATCCTCTCCCTCCGTTCTCCAGAAGAGATGATACAAGTAGAGATATCTTCTCATTGACCAACCCCCTGGTTTCTAGTTGGATCTGGGCAGGGGTCAAAGGTCAAGAGAAGCTTGACATAAGAAGGTGGGAGTGGGGTGGGGGCTCAAGGGTATCCAGGAGGGGTCATTTGTTGGCTTGTTTATTAAAGACTGGTTTGACAGCGTTGAGTTCTCTCGCTCTACATGACGGACTCCTTCTCGCAGGAGCGAGGCGCATCTCCCCCCTCCAGCCCTTGCTTTTGGATGAGCGGCGAATGTTCGGGCTCGGCCCCCGCATCCTCCTCCACCCTCACCTCGCTAAGCGTCGCCCTTGCGTCCTCTGCTGTGGGGTTGCGGTCCACGAAGTGCTGTAGAAGCCCCGCCCCGAAGGCGTCACCTTCCACGTTGAGCACGGTGCAGGTACGGTCTCTGGAGACGCAGAAGGAGGGGTTACAAACACACACAACCATAACAACACCCACACACTAATGTAAACACACCTGGACACACACAGCAGAAACACAACACACTAAAAGACGAGAGTACTCACACGAGCCAATCCACAGCCAGGATGAGGGAGATGTCATTTGTGGGCAGTCCAATGGCCTCCAGGATGATAGCGAGAGTGAGCACGCCCCCCGCAGGGATCCCTGCGGCCCCCACACTGGACGCCGTGGCTGTCACTCTGTCAAAAGGGACGGGACATGGGAGAGGTTGGCCACTCAGAGAGCAGTTCAAAAACACCAACCAGAAAGTCTGACCTGATCCAGCAGGACAGGGGCAAAACAGTGGTGTGTGTGAGTGCGTGTAACCTTACAGGATGGTGAAGACCTGGATGAAGTTGAGGGAGATGTCGTTCAGCTGGGCGATGAAGACAGCGGCCACGCACTGGAAGAGGGCGGCACCATCCATGTTGACCGTGGCGCCGATGGGCAGGATGAAGCGACTGATGTGCTTGGAGACGCCGTTCTTCTCCTCCACGCACTTCATCATCAGGGGCAGGGTGGCCGAGCTGGGAAGAGGGGAGGGGGGCACATGGTTAGAGGGAGCTTTTGAGAGACGGGGAGGGGGAGAGAAGGAGAGAGAGAGAGAAAACGATAGACAAAGAGAGGAATGAAGGAAGGAAGAAGAAAAAAAGATAGAAGGAAAGAAAAAGAAAGAAGGAAAAAGGAAAGACGGCGAACAAACAAAAGAAGGATAAATAGTGGGAGGCCGGTCTCACCTGGAGCTGGTTCCAAAGGCGGTTGCCAGAGCGGTGAATATCCCCCAAAGGAAGGTGTAGGGGTTCTTGCGTGTGATGATGAAGTAGATCGCTGGGAGAACCAGAAGGCCATGGATGGCGTGGCCGATCATGCAGGCGGCGATGTACTTGCCCAGGCTGGCAAACAGCGTGCCAACATCCTCCATCTCCACAATCTTCCCTGCCACCAGGAACATGATACCCAGGGGGGCATACCTGGGTAGGGGGGAGAGAGGAACACAAAGATTGTGTGAATTATTTGTGTTTTTTAAGATGGTGTTCACAACAAGACTCAATGAGCAAAATGGACGCCGCTGGTGTTAAATGAACACGTTTTTGGTTTTGTTGTTGTCATGTGGTTCTGGACAAGCAGGCGGGCTCCCCTACCACATGATCCAGGACACCAACACCATGGTGGCTTCGTTGAAGGAGTTGAAGAACTTGATGAGGATCTCCCCCTCCTCACCCAGCTTTCTCAGAGCCACGCCGAACACGATGGCGAACACCACCAGGCCCAGGATGTTCATCCCATCCTGGTTGTATCCAAATGGGATCTTGGGAGGGGGAAGAGAGGCAGGAAGGTTAGAGGCAGGAAGGTTAGAACAGCACACATTCACACACAGAGATTGGATGATTAGATTCACAAATGCAATGAAAAATGCATTTATCAGACAAACACACTCACCTTCTCCACAATCAGGCTGTTGTTCTTGGTGACAAATTTGTAGTCTGTGGCATACTGGACAGGGTCAGAGAAAACAGCAGGAGTTAGAACAGACCTATCAGGGTAAGGGCTAGAACAGACCTATCAGGGTTAGAACAGACCTATCAGGAAACCAGAAGAAGTGTTTTATTTCTCCATCGTGTGTGTGTGTGTGTATGCATGTGTTTTAGATACTCACAGACTGGAAGGCTGCAGACACCAGGTTGGAGGGGAATATGTTCCTGGGAGAAAGAGAGGGAAAGAATCTTTAGACATGAGGACTCATATAGGGATGTGTGTATTCTAGGTGAACAGGGGGAGGAGGGATATTTCCAGGTGAAGTCCCACAAAACCCCGGACCTATGTGGAAACACAACATCTACCATGAGAGCTCAGTCCAAATCCCAAACCGATTGGCACCCTCACCCACGCCACGGCAGGGTGAGGCAGCCAGTAGCAGGGGGAGGGAGGCAGAGCTGGGTCCAACCACGAGGTGTGTCATGTGCAAATACCTGGAGGAATTTCAGCGTTTATCCCCCCACTGCCCCAGTTACCCCAGCATGAGACTTATCTGCCCACTTATCCTGCCAGCTCCTCCACAGCCTGCCTACGTGAACCCAGGATTACTGGAGCACAGTGTAGTTGGTCTGGAACACACACACACACACACACACTACAAACTGGACCACACCGTGGACCTCAAACTCTCCCCTCCCCCCCCCCCCCCTCACCCATCCTCAGTATGGATTTACAGTTACAAGACATTACCTTCCTCAGAAGCAACATTCAGTTATGGTTGGTTCTCTCTTTCTGCCCACGCCCCCCCTCGCTGTGTGTGTGTGAGCGCGTGTGTTTGTGAGAGAGACCTGGATAACACTGACGGCCTCCTACACAAGAGGAGCATGACTGCCGAGATTAAACAGCTGGTCATGAGATGGAGCGATGAAGGGATGAAAGGGGGGGGGAGGGAGCGCTGGAGGTAACCACGGGTAGAGGGAGGGAGGGATTGATGCTGTTCTGCACAGGCTATGTGTGTTCCTGTAGTTAGTGTCTGTGTGTGCCAGGGACACAGCTGCTGAGTCCGGCTATGTATACACCCAGGAACAGACATGAACGCTGTGTCACACTCATTCTAACTGTCCTCTCTTTCTAACCATGACCCTGTCTTTTCTTCCTCTGCACCAGGGTGGAGCTGCTGGGTTGCTCGGGGACAGGAAGGAGTGGCGTTAGAGTCTGACAACTTCCTGACAGACGCCCAGTTCCAAACTTAGCTGTGTGACCTTGGTTCTGGCACTGGTTACGGCAGCCTTCTGTCTCTGTGTACAAGCGGGGTCAACTCCTAGCTGGGGAGGCGGGTGATGTTCCCTCCGGGGTGGGGGGGAATGCCACATAAGCATTTAGATATAGCGGCTTGATACCCCACACCCACCTCCACACACCCGCACGCACACACACCCAGCAACCAACTTCCCCTTCCACACGCCCAGAAACACTCAGTGACACATTACCTGCACTGAAAAGGAAAAATGTAAAATAGGCCGACCAGCACACGTCACACACATGTCTCATGCACACTAAAAATAAAACAGACATAAAGCACTCAGCGTGGCAGCACTTCTCCATACTGAGCTGGAGCATTCATTTAGCGTTGTGATCGTGTGTGTGTGTGTGTGTGTGTTGTGTGTAATCCTCCTGAGGGAGAAGGTCTCTAACGTGTCAGATTACCGGTTTCCCTCATCTCTCTGCATGTTTCTCTCTTCACACACACACACACACACACACACACACACACACACACACACACACACACACACACACACACACACACACACACACACACACACACACACACACACACACACACACACACACACACACACACACACACACACACACACACACACACACACACACACACACACACACACACACACACACACACACACACACACACACACACACACACACACACACACACACACACACACACACACACACACACACACACACACACACACACACACACACACACACACACACACACACACACACACACACACACACACACACACACACACACACACACACACACACACACACACACACACACACACACACACACACACACACACACACACACACACACACACACACACACACACACACACACACACACACACACACACACACACACACACACACACACACACACACACACACACACACACACACACACACACACACACACACACACACACACACACACACACACACACACACACACACACACACACACACACACACACACACACACACACACACACACACACACACACACACACACACACACACACACACACACACACACACACACACACGGCCTCTGTCACAAGAACACTGAATCTATGTGAATGTGTGTTCCTGCCAGGCAGGGCTAACACTAGGTTACAGCAGCGAGCCTGTGTGGGTCTTCATCCAGATTTAGTATATTATCCATAAATTGTGTCATCCATATTTTGTGTGCACATGCCTCAGAACACTTGGAGTCGAGTAAGCGTGTACACACACACACACACACACACACACACACACACACACACACACACACACACACAGATTCTCTCTCTCTTTCCTAACTTTGGGAGGCTCCACTAGAGTGTGGGTGTGGTGGGATGCTTTGTTGACACCCAGTTGGTGTGTGTGTATGTGTGCAATAATGATCGCCACGTCACCAGTTCCACTGGTCTAGCCGGAACTATAAAGAAGTCTCAGGATTTTAGCTGTACGCACCACACACACACAAAGTCATTCAATCATTTTTGTTCCTGGTGCATATTGTGTACATTCTCTTCTACTACAGTCTGGCTCATGCATCACGATAATGTTACATCTCAGGAACAGGAAGCCAGCTGTGTGTGTGTCCACAGTAACAGCTTGCTTCCTGGAAGGCTTGTTTGAGGGGTTACTGGCACTGGTGGAGCAGAACGCCAACCACACACTGGCATCCTGACCTCCGCCTGCTCAGCCTCACCTCTTATCAGGTACTACCTCCTCCAACAGCCAGCTGTGTGCACAGCACACAGACTGCTGAACCAGGCAGGGGACCGTAAACTAATAAAGCAGGCAAGTACGCAGGCAGACAGGTAAGTAGGCAGGCAGGCAGGCAGATACATAGGGAACCATAAAGGCAGACAAACAGAAGAGCTCAGAGGTTGGAGTGGTCGAGAGCTGCTTTATCCTTTGACCCATGACCCTAACTCGAACCCTGGGCAACAGTTCACACTTGCACATCACAGCACTGTGAGAAACACAGTGTGTGTGTATGACATACATACACAATGGGTGTGTCTCAGGAACACAGACAGACAGGACAGACAGACAGACAGACAGACAGACAGACAGACAGACAGACAGACAGACAGACAGACAGACAGACAGACAGACAGACAGACAGACAGAGAGAGAGAGAGAGAGAGACAGAGAGAGAGAGAGAGCGTGTGTGCTATCCAGACAGAGACAAAGAGCTGTTCAGGCCTCGTTTCTGGCTCTGTGAGCAGCTCCTTGGTCCATTTAGCCCAAACTGGACCCTGCCTGAGATGCTCTCCAATGAGGGCCACGAGTCACGCGAGACGCCCAGTTCAGCCAATCAGACTCCTGGAGCGTGTGTTCTCACAAGACCAGCACAACTTCATTCCCCGACATCCTCAGGAGAGCCACACGCAGGAGAGAAATAACGATCCTGCACATGCACCTACAAAGAGACGCGAGGACCATCTTCTCATAACGCCGGCAAATAACTCATCTGACTGTCTGTGTGCTACTGTGTCCCATTTAGGCACCACGATGGACATGTTAACAGGAGCCACTGAGTTCAAGATTAGACGATTAAACCATAACAAGACCAGAGGCAGGAATGTTCATCTGGATTAGATCAGAAATTAAACTACACTCACTCCATTACATTAACAACCAGTCTCGGCTGAACCCCGAGGGGTGTGCGCGTGTACAAAGGATCAGTCTCACACGCATGCTTCGCACACAAACTAAACATAATCCATACAGTAAAGGCGAATTTGTGATTTTTAAAGCTTCAATGAAAACAACCTAGCTGAGCTAGCTGATGTCTTAGCTTGTAATGACAGGACTCCCATAGAGCTAGAGGGAGTATGGAGAGAGAGAGAGAGGGAGTATGGAGAGAGTATGGAGAGGGAGAGAGTATGGAGAGAGAGAGAGAGAGAATGGAGAGAGAGAGAGAGAGAGAGAGAGAATGGAGAGAGAGAGAGAGAGAGAGAGAGAGAGAGAGAGAATGGAGAGAGAGAGAGAGAGAATGGAGAGAGAGAGAATGGAGAGAGAGAGAATGGAGAGAGAGAGAATGGAGAGAGAGAGAGAGAGAATGGAGAGAGAGAGAGAGAGAGAGAGAGAGAGAGAGAGAGAGAGAGAGAGAGAGAGAGAGAGAGAGAGAGAGAGAGAATGGGAGAGAGAGAGAATGGAGAGAGAGAGAGAGAATGGAGAGAGAGAGAGAGAATGGAGAGAGAGAGAGAGAGAGAGAGAGAGAGAATGGAGAGAGAGAGAGAGAGAGAGAGAGAATGGAGAGAGAGAGAGAGAGAGAGAGAGAGAGAGAGAGAGAGAGAGGAGAGAGAGAGAGAGAGAGAGAGAGAGAATGGAGAGAGAGAGAGAGAGAGAGAATGGAGAGAGAGAGAGAGAGAGAGAGAGAGAGAGAGAGAGAGAGAGAGAGAGAGAGAGAGAGAGAGAGAGAGAGAGAGAGAGAGAGAGAGAGAGAGAGAGAGAGAGAGAGCTAGAGGGAGTATGGAGAGAACGAGAGCTAGAGGGAGTATGGAGAGAGAAAACAACGCTCTCCTAATAGGCTCTAGTCTGCTAGCCTTTAATCTCAGAGCAAACCACATTTTTGAATGCAAGCACCTTGGTTCTGTAGTAGTGGATGTAGCCTGTAATGTGTGGTATTGGCATATGGTTAGATTTTTAAATGGACCAAATTTCTAGGGCATTGTGTTTGAGAGGGGAGAGAGAGATTGACAGAGCGAGAGAGTGAATGATTGACTCCATGCTTATCAACCAATTCCAGAATGTTTGTGTTGAATAACAGTGTGTTGCAACAGGCAGCACAAACACACACACCCAGGTCTGACACCTTACATGTATTTAAGCTCCATTGGACAAGGCATCATGTATCCAACTCTTCTCTGTTTTGGTCCAGTCTGTCTAGTGTGCCAAAGACATTCCAAGGAGTTTGATGAGCCAACAACCGTTGGGTTCAGATCCTGGACTGACTCAGCTTGCTTCACCACCACAATGGCTCAGCAACTGGTCATAAAACTAAACCAAATATCAACACCTTGATAACCTCGTGTTTGGTTATCTTCATTATGGTCAACTAGCCAGGACAGACCATTGATGGTCTGCACACATGATGACAGGGATCTAACCAGGGTCATCCACTTATCATTTACCGTCAAACCAGGATGTCTACATCATTCTGGGGGAGGTGTTGAGGTGTACGGCTCTGATACTGAAGACTTTGCCATCACAAAAAGTACATTTAAAATATGGTCCAAGACCTTTGAAATACATTTAGGCCAGAGCATGGCTTTCAAGGTCGAAAAGGAGATGAGATGCCTCACTCAGTAAAAAGAAAACTTGCTGAATGATTACTGAATCTACTTCTCTCCCTGTCTCTCTCTCTCCATTTACAGACACAGCTAAATCTTGGATCACTGAAGGGGGAACCAATTACTTTAACTGCAGTTTCCAAACAAACCACGTGGTTCTTTTTTTAAATGTACCTACTACGAGGTGGAGGGCAGAGAGACAAGAGAACAGAATGTTCTCTGGATTTTTCCCACCGACATATCTGCAGTCTACAAAACACATGGGCCGTTAAGTGCAGGAAATCAACATTTTTGGGGAACTGGAAGGGCTGTCCCCACGTGTGACGTCACAAACCTAAAACGCATGCCATGAGCAGCATCTACAAACTGTTCCGTTGACATGCTTTCCGTGAAGTAACGAAGAAATGTTTGATGTCTTATAATAATTTATGGTGAAATCATAAATAAATACATACATTTACTGTAACTGAAAATAAAAACAACCCTGTAGCCTGGGTATAGCGTGGGTATATCCTGTACAGTTGCTGTAGTTCCTCTGCGGATTAAGCCACCATTATAACACGTGGCTGATGCAACTGCTCCTTCGCGTTACAATATCATGAGCGGGAAATAATGGCCCGCACGCTTTACATGAGCCAACTGGACTGTCAGGTCAGACAGTCTCTGGCTGTCTTTATGCTCTGTCTACCAAGGCGGGCTAGCTGGCGGACCCCGGGCTGTTAAAATGGGTCGGCAGAGAGCTTCTGGCCCTTTAAGTGTTGGCACAATGAAAGGGTTGTACTGCCAAGTTGCCAAGACACTTTTGGTGTTCTCGCTTCTCGCTCAGCGTGACAGTTCAGCTAGTGTGGAAATCAATTAGTTCTAAAACAAAAACGATGATGGTTGCCTACGATTCAGACCCGACCTCCGTTTAATTAATGTGTAAAACTACTTTTTTTTTTTTACAAGACATGGACAAAGCAGGCTAGATCATTTGTATTGCTGCCAAGTACGGGTGATGAACAAAAGGCAAGGCTTCATTAGCTTTTCTGTGTTTGGGGGGTTGACACGTGTGCACACAGTCATTGTCGGGTAGTGAATAGTAGCCGGGGGACCGGGTCAGGGGCACCTCAAGTAAGACACGTGCTGGTGACAACTCAAGTGGTTTGATCCCTGACCCTAGCTCGTTAACACACCACCAGCCTTCAAGTATTAACCAACCAAAAATGTAATCTCTCAAAACGCACCTGATTAAGTCCAAAAAGGAGTCCACCACCTCTTTGGTATTCGGTATCCCCTCGTCGAGTTCGGCTACTTTGGGCTTGGAGCCGGTGTTGGTCCCGGGCTGAATGATGAAACCCATCACCACCCCAATAGCTGAGGCGATCAAGGTGGTCACCAGGAAGAAGAGCATGGCCCAGCCACCCAGCTTCCCCAGGGCTTTGGGGTCGATGCTGGCCGCCCCGGAGACGAGGCTGCACACAACCAGGGGGATGATGATCATCTTCAGCAGACGGATGAGAATCTCACCAGGGAACCCCACGTAGATGATCTGCGTCCGGCTGAGTTCCATCTGACGCACGCCGAGCCCAATGAACACGCCGATGATGACCCCGGCGACGGTCAAAATCACCAGCAAGTTGTCCATAACTATTTTCTTTACTCTCTCCGACGTCGGTGCGGGAGAGCGGGTCTTGTGGTCGCCAATTCCGTTGGCCACGGGCTCCTCCATATACTTCTCGCCGTTGGACGGCTTTCCCTCCTCCATGGTTATCTTCTCTGCCATTATGCTCCCCGGTGATCTACCTTGCCAAACTGCTTAAACAAAAAACGGGTTCTCAACTTTAGTTGAATCTTGGTCCCCGGTTTGGAATGGTGTTGGATGAGGATATCTTTAGTTGTATTTAACGGGACTGTCTCCGTGAATAGTAGCTCTGTTCTCAACCCGTCAACTAAATCCACCGGAGGACAGTCTGTTGATGAAAAGGCAATCCTGCGTTACGTCAGCTAAAAAGGGGCGTGGTCAGCATGTCTGATGAAATACATCCGTCTCCTCCCACAGGATGTCGTGTATTTGCGTTAAACAAATTATACAGCAAGCGCTTAAATATTCGGTAAATGCAAAAAAAATATGTACCCGTTAAATAGTTCAACTTTTACTTTTTGGAAACGTACAGAGAGAAAGAGGGAGGGGGAGGAGGAGAAGGAGGGAGAGTGTGTGAAAGAGACAAACGAGTCAAAAAGTCCACTAACAACCAGAAATGAGTTGATAGAACTATGTATTCATCACTTTCCAAAGGAATCCCTCTGTCTGTAAACACCATAACAGATTCAGTCAGTTGGTTGATAATTAAATCACATTGAACTAAGGCCTGAAAGCAAGATGCTTGGCCTAGCTTCTAAAAGAAAGAGTCTCTTTATGTTGAGTATAGCAGGGAGGCTACTGATGTTTGATGTGAGAGAGTTCAGTGTGTTTGTTAGTAGTACCCACAGGGACTGAACCAATATGGAGAATGTTGGTGTTATTATGGATGTCGGAGTTCAATATAGAGAATGTTATTGTGAACGTTTAAGATCAAAGAGATATGAGGACTACACTGTGACAAGGAACCATACCACGAGAGCATCTGCTTTCTCATCATGATAAACATGGGCGGGGGGCATAAGGTCTGTACAAATACAAGGCAATGGGGGGGGGTCTCGCTTTTGGAAGCCACCCTTGCTTTCCCCTCTCCTCATGCATCTTGTCTTCATAGAAAGATGGAGGAGGAGTGGGTAGGATGCTAGCTGAGATGGGGGAGGTTGCAGAGGGAAGAAATTGAACTGACTCTAGGCGATACCAGGCAGCCAATCCCAGCCTCTCATACAGAACACCTCCCTCCTGAACATTCCATCTGTGATCTCCTTGAAATGCCATTGAGAGCGTGTTCTCTCCCAGAGAGAGGAGAGAGAGAATAAGGGATGGAAAGAGAGAGAGAGATGGTGGGGGTGAGAAAGAACCCTGCTCTTCTCTTGTAGACCCTTGACTACACCTATTTCATACATCCCTGACACAGTATATGTTTATTGATTAGAGAAATAAAGAGGAAGCGAGTGAGAAAGAAAACAGTTTCCCAGGGTGTGTGGGGACAGAGGCTCTGCGTGATGTCTGGTAACCAGGGGCGGAGCCCCCTGCTAGGATTCAAGAATCCTCCGTGTTAGTTTATACTAAGATAACACAGGCTTCATCTAAACTCTCTGCTATTGGCCAGAGTGTGTGTGGGAACGACACCTTTAGAGCTCAGACAGGTCTCCTCAGAGAGGAGACAGGGCTGCATGAAGCTGATCCCCCCCCCCCACACACACACACACACCGTGTCTATTGGCTTAGTCTGGACCTCTGAGCGAGTAAGTGATGGGCGAGCCTAGCTGTCTCTGTGAACCAACGTGCAAAAAAAAGAGGGAGACAGTGTGAGCCCTGGAGGGGGGATTTCTAGAGCAGGGAGGGGGCCCCTGTAATCAAAACAGCCGCTGGGTCAGGTGTGTGTGAGAGAAGTGGGTTTGTGTGTGTGTGTGTGTGTGTGTGTGTGTGTGTGTTGAAAAGGGGGGCAGCTTGTCCCTATAGCTATCACAACAGAACACAGAAAACCTGCATGACCCTAACGCCTCTGTGTCCACAGCTTCTATACCCTCCTCCTTCCCCAGAATGCTGTCTCTCTCTTACACACACACACGCACACTTTTTCACTCCATCAGATTTGTCTCTCCTCATTCTTTCTTTCGCTTGCACACAGACACACATTATCGCTATCTCTTTCTCTCACAAACACACTACCTCTGTCTCTCTCACTCTCTGGCATTGACATCCTGGCTGGTTGCCATGGAGCTATGTAGAGGAAGGTGTTAGTATGAATGACATTTGACTGACTTTTTTATGTCACAATCAATTAAAGGGTTTATTGATTGCACATCGTCACAGCTCACCCCACACACATTAACCACAAGTGTACAGCATATGTACACAAACAGTAGTGTGTCTTCCATTCACATCCTTAAGTCCTGATTTGTGAATCCGAGGACAGCAGTAACAGTAAGAAAACAGAGGAGCTTCCTGTACAGACCAGATGAGTTTCCTGCAGCCCAGACCACTTCCTGTCCTCTTCCTGTTACCTGTTAGACCTGTACCAAGGAACCCTGCCCATGGGTGAGGAAGGTGATAGGATGGGGTGGTCATGTGACTGGTGGAGGAGGAACAGAGAGAGCAGCGTGTCAATGTGCCAGGGTCTCAGATGTCATGGGAACAGCAGATAGGAAACACAAAGGAGAAACAGGATACACTGTATTTAATCTACCAGCCTGGCAACCCATGCCCTCCCTTTTGTTTGGTTAATAGGGTGAGAGAAAGAGAGAGAGCGAGGGAAAGAGGGAGAAAAAAAGAGGGAGGGAGTGAGAAAGAGAGAGGGAGAGAGAGAAGCCAGGACAATGGCAGCTTTATGGGGAAAAGCTGGCAGCTTGTTAGCCTATCAGGTTACAGTTGGCACAGAGAGCGGAGAACAGGCAGGCACAGACCACAGCTACAGGGGAGGGTGAGATGATAGACAGACCAGGAAGGAGGCAGGGAGAATAGATCGGAGGGGAGGTATATAAGATGGGCAAATCAAGTGTGGCTCCTTCAATCTGAAGTTTAAGCACTGTCAACTAATCAATCAACTTTGAGCATCAAATCCTTGCCACTCTGTCACGTGATCAGTCAAATCACATGGAGCAGACAGAGAAGGTTCACCTACGGTGGCTGGCAGGGGCCACACCTGCTGCCTCTCAGAGTACTGTTGTGGTATGACCTGCAGCCAGATGGCCAAGGGCGCATGTTCCGATTCCTGATATCTGAATGCTGAGTCATCATGACCACAGCCAATTATAACATATGAGAAACTGCAAAAGAACCTCTGGTTGTAACTCTCAAAGACAGAAGATTTCTTTGGAAAATGTACATTCAAAAATGAACTAATGTAACAGTTCTACAAATGTAACAGGGCTATGCTAAAATGAATTTGGTATTAAAATAGCATTACATTTATATGTATAACAATAAATACAAAACATGTTATACCTGATTCCTGACATAATTTGCTCTGTCTCTTGCTTGATAGTTTGCTGAGTCATGCTGTTTCTATAGTAAGCAGAGGAGCCAAGTCATGGTGAGAATATGCCATGGCAACATTCCAGTTGAGTTAGAGAGCTGGGAGAGAACTGGGTAGAGAGGTGGTGGGGGGGTGGCTGGTTTCTGCTCTGCTTACCACAAATCTATGGAACACATTCCTCACATGACTCTGTCCCCTGGCAATACACTCTCTTCCTAGCAACACCTGATGCCATTTCCAGATCTTTTCCATCCATTGTTGCATGTTTGCTTGCTGGTGATGTTTTCAGATTGGCTTTTTACTCTTTAAAACTCAAGACAACTATCATCTCAGTATGTCTGCGCCTCGTCCATTAATTGTATATCAGAAATACAAGGTGTCACGTGAGAGCATGAGAAATGGCTTAAATGCGTGAGTATCACAGTGAATGAGTGACACTTGAGAGCCCTGATCTAGACTAACTTGCCAACCTATCTGTAGACCTACAGTACTAGCAAGCCAGAGTATCTGTACTGGCGAGCCAGAGTATATGTACTAGCTAGCTAGAGCTAGAGAGGCTTGTATCTGCATGGCAGGCTTTATCCCCTCATAGAGGTGAGAGATAGGCCTCTAAATCCACACTGATCTCCTCAAGCCCGCTGTGAACAACAGTGGCCTCCAAAGATATTTACACATTTACACCCCGTAACACACACACACACACACACACACACCACTGCTCCTCTCTCCCTCTCTCTCTCAAGCATTGTATTGTGTGTCCACTCTGGTCTGCTTGCATGGGTCAGTCTCCCACTGGGCTACACTTCAAATTGATCCCCATACTGGGATACTGTAACTGTATGACAAAATGCTATGCTAAATACCTATTTAGCATTAGCATTTCTTTAACCAGGTCATCCAAGAACCTGCTTTGAAGCCACTACCTGAAGGGAACAGGAAGGATTAGGGGGAGGTGTAGGTGGGGTTGCTATGGAAATGTAGTTGCATGTGAATAGTCCCAACCTGAATATGTTTTCCTTAGCTGCATTCAGATTGGAAGCAAGCCCTCCAGGCTTGTGTTTAGGGGATCTTGGGGGGCAGAAGGGGGGAAGGGGTCCAACATGCAGTGCTATGGGTAAATCCAAGTTGGTGTGGTCGCTTTACTGTTGAGACCCCTGTCCTCCGGAGAATCTTATGGAGCTTGCAGTACACCATCACTAAAATGCCCCCTAGGCCAGCGTTGCAATGGCTAACTGCACCACCTGGGGCAGGGGAGGGTGTGAGTTTTCCGGGAGCATGGTGTAATAGTACCCGGCAAACCAACCCTCATGACCTCACATGGCAAACACACACTGCTGTTAATATACACTGTAAATATACAGACTGTTACATGCCTGAAATACACAAACATGTTAAGTACAGAAAACCCTTATGCAGCATATTGGTGTTTAAGGTACCCTGTTTTAAGCCCCTTCACATACACGTATGCAAACAAACACAAACCACACACATCACCCCAACTGACATTTTTAGTCAATGTATCACAGGGTGTAACTTCACACTGACCTTCAGTTAAACACACATTGAGTCTCTCTCACACACACACACTTGTTCACTTGTTTCAACTGTAAATATGTCCAGTTCTCCTACACCCCTTCTCTCCCTCCCTCCCTGCGCGACTGCCCAATCAGCGGACTGAAGCTGTCTACCTGTAAGTGAAGCGTTTCCAGAGCATCTGCCAAACCATGGGTGATGCATTCTGCTGGTTCAGCACACAGTTCCCTCCCAAGTAGACTGTAAACTCTCCAAACAGCCATTACATCTAAATAACATAGACAAGCAGTGAGATTTGAGTGTGTGTGTGTGTGTGAGTGTATGATTGGATTGTGTGTGAGGTGATTTGGGTGTTCTATTATCTGCACCGATAAAGCCACAGGTCTTTGATTCAGAAACAAAACAAGCTTGTGCCATAACACATATCCTTTTAAGCTTTTCTACAAACACACTCACACACACACACACACACACACACACACACACACACACACACACACACAGTCATTAAGGTCCTGAATCCCAGCATCTGGATAAAGTTTCTCACTTATCAGAAGCTATTATAGATAATTGCAGTATTTATAGACCACCCTTCCCCTCCTCTACTCTCTCCTCCATACCTACCTTCTCCCTTCATCTCCCTGAGCCCTCTCTTTCACTCTTTAACTCCCTCTCTACCTCTTTTTTTTAAATAACCCTTGTTATTTCTCAATCTCAACATCTCACCCATTTTCTTTGTCGAACTTCATCTCTCCCCACCCTTGTACGGTAGGGTTACCAAAGGAAGGCCATTATGCTCTCACCCTGTCTCTCTCTCTTTCTATCTCTCTCTCTTTCTCGCTCCGAACACACCTCTCCATTGTCTGCTCTCAGTGCAGTGCTCAGCTCCTTCTCAGTGTGGTACTGACAGAACACAAAACAATACAGCCTCTCTCCTTCATGCATATCATTACAGCTGTCAGCAGTGTGTTTGTACGTGTGTGGGAGAGTGTGTATGTGTGTTTGTATGTACTAGAATTCCTGCAAAAACATGCAAATAAGCACCAGTCAAAATATGTGCACATGCAAATATGCATCTGTGTGTGTGCGCACGCGTGTAGTAGTTTCTCTACATGGCCTGGTAATTGTGTGACCCCCCACTAAACTCAGGTTGATCAATACAGCAGAGAGGGGATTAATCAGACAGGATCAATCAGACACGACAATCTATCCTTTCACCAGCATCCCAGAACCCAGCACATTGTCTTTCACGCTGTTTTCTGTGTTCTCTAGAAATCCCACACATCCCTCCTGCTCTCATCTCCTCCTCCTGCCCCCTTCTCGCCCTCCCTCTCCCCCAACACGTGGTCTCCGTAAAGGTTATAACCTGGTGTGAATTGCAGAGGCAGTTTGACATTCCCAGCATTCATGGCTGTCAGGGACACAAGCAGGCTATTGATCCCAGCTTCAACACTCCCAAAGAGGCCTGGTTCGACACTCCCAGAGAGACCTGGGCATCTGGAGGTCGGGAAGAGTAGATGATCAAATATCCAGCATAATTCAACATCCCATAATAACAGTTCTTCCAGGCTTGTGTGATTGTCTAAATTCGGTATCAAAGCTTTCTGTCAGGGTGCAGGAGGGGGACCCAAACACAAAGATAAGTCTTGGAAAAACTCACTCATATGACATGACTCAACAAGGGTCTCACAAAGACTAAGCAGGAAAGGAAGGAATTGTAAATACACACAAGGACCAAACTAAACACAGGTGAAACCAACTACAAACAAGAAAAATGAAAACCTCACACAGACACTTCATGAGACCCAGGTGTAGGTAGTCACACCAGGGTCAACACGGAAACACAAGGGGGCACAAACTGTGGTGCGGCGATGGATGTGACACTTAGTGTTGTCCACTGTTTTAAATGTGATTCTCAGGTATGGGTGGACACACTTGACCTACAGGAATGAGAGAGGTTGCCAGGAAAACAGTTGAATCCCACAGCAGGGAGCCAGAAGTCTCAAACCATCACCCTGGGGAATCATTACACAGAGGTCTTAGAAAGAGCAGCACCATGGATGGGAGGCAAAGGGCAGCCAATGAGGCAGCCAGGCAGTCGGCCAGCCAGCCAGAAAGTCAACCAAAATGACAAACCGACTGCCTCTGCCAACCAGCCAACCAACAAACTATTCAACTGTCCAGTCAGCTAAACTATCAGTCAATCAGTCAGCAGCAAGTCAGCCAGTCAGTCACCCACTCAGCCAGTTATACATCGTCAGCCAGCCAGCAAGCTGTCAGTCAGCCAGTCTGCAAGGCCACGGTCGGTCAGGAACATAATCTTCCCTTTCAGGCCTCCAGTGAAGAAAGATCTGGGCAGGAGTCAGTCGGCCTGCTAACTAGAGACAGGCCGAAAGCTCTGATTGGTCGAGCCAAACACGCCTGCTAACACCCCCTCCCTCCCTCCCCACACACACACACACACACACACACACACACACAACCCTTGCTGGCGGAGTCATGTCACATTGCACGCAGGAGGTTGGCATTTCTCCTTCTCACATCTTCGTTTTCTCTCCCCTTCTCCTCTCCCATGTTCAATTTTCAATTTTTATCTCTCATTCTACTGATTTAATCTCAGTCTCTCTTAATTGTTGCCCTGGTTTTTATTCTCTGTCTATCTCTCTGTCTGTTCCTCACTCTCTTTCTCACTCTTCTGAGAAAGCAGAGCATGGGAAAGCAAGAAGGAAAAGCAGTCCAGCTGAATGAGAGGCGAGGAGGACTGATGGGGGTTCAGTCCAGCTGAATGAGAGGCGAGGAGGACTGATGGGGGTTCAGTCCAGCTGAATGAGAGGCGAGGAGGACTGATGGGGGTTCAGTCCAGCTGAATGAGAGGCGAGGAGGACTGATGGGGGTTCAGTCCAGCTGAATGAGAGGCGAGGAGGACTGATGGGGGTTCAGACTTGAACGGGTGGGTTTGTTGTTGTTGTTTTTCTAAAAGACAGCTAAAAAATATAGTGAATCAGTGAATCTAACCCTACACACGACCTTGCCCATGCAAGAGTAAATTCTAAGTAGCCATGGTTTTGCTATTAAAATACAGGAACTTCAAAGATTGCACCACTTCAAGCAACATACACACAAATAACTCCCCAAATTCTTTCTTTAAAAAAAATAATAAATGCAATCCATTGTTAAACCACCTTCCCATTAGACACAGTCTCGACAGCATCGGCAGGGGAGGTTCTTCACCATTTCACCAGGGGGAGGGGAGGGGTCAAGCTGGGCCCAGGTGTACTGTTAGAGGGGCCAGTTACATTAAACATTATTGTTGTCATAGTTCTTCACTGCATTGCAGGCATTAACAGGAAGATTATGTTGTTTATATCGTTTGTAGTTTATATTTATTCAGACTCTACATGTAGGGGGGCCACAAGGGGATGCAAGCTTGTTGTCAGAAGCATGTAATTCATAGGATCAGCTGCACTGAAAGTGATAAAAAGAGAAACAGAAAATACAAGCCAGATATTTGCAGAGCTGAGAGAGGTGGAAACAACAGACCCCCTTCAGCTCACCCCCCCCCCCCCTCTCTCTCTCTCTATGAAACTGAAGGTGTGTGTGTTTGCCTAAACCCATACCTGTTCATACCCCATCAAAGGATCGGGAGTTCAGGGCGATGACACAACATTTTTGCTTTTATTGAGGAAACCAAGAACAAAGTAGTTATGCAGAGAGCAGAGTTCCAAGGTGATTGGCCGACACAGGCAACTGAACAATATCAGTGCTATGTTGTCCAAGTACGCCCTAAATAGATCCACATCACTGGACAACAAACATTCCTGTAAACCTCAATGTTAACGACTGTGCCACTGTATCATACAATGTTAAAAGACTCACACAAACACATTTACACATACGAACAACACACACACACAGATATCGAGATCAAGTCCTTGAGGCCTTTCAGGAAATGTGACAGGTGGCTAAATCCTGGTTTGATGAATACTGTTGGGTTTGTCACATAGTTGGCGTGCCTCCTATATCCCTTCTCTCTAACACACACACACATGCACTTGCACACTGGATTTTCAATCAATGCCCAGAAGAGCAATTACATCTGGATGTCAAAACATGGCATTCTTGTCTCCCACTCACTCCGTCCACCTCTCTCTCTCTTTCTCTCTCTCTCTCTCTCTCTCTCTCTCTCTCTCTCTCTCTCTCTCTCTCTCTCTCTCTCTCTCTCTCTCTCTCTCTCTCTCTCTCTCTCTCTCTCTCTCTCTCTCTCTCTCTCTCTCTCTTTCCCTTACTATCCTATGGTCCAGTAATCCACATCCTGTAGGTGCTAATACCCTAGGCGTGGGGCATTAGCACCTAGCCTGGCCTGACAAAGAGGACGACACAGAAAGAGAGAGAAGGAGAGAGAGGGTGGGGGGGGTGAGTAGGAGGGAGAGGGATAGAGAGAGATAGAGGGAAGGTATGGGACAGATTAAGAGAGGGAGAGAGAGGGAGGGAGGCCTGGCATGGCATGTCCTAGACTGTAGTCATTTTACTTCCAGTGGCCCAGGTTTATGCTGGCCTGATCCCTGGCCTCACTGCTTTCTCTCTCTCTCTCTCTCTCTCTCTCTCTCTCTCTCTCTCTCTCTCTCTCTCTCTCTCTCTCTCTCTCTCTCTCTCTCTCCTCTCTCTCTCTCTCTCTCTCTCCTCCTCTTTCCTCTCTCTCTCTCTCTCTCTCTCTCTCTCTCTCTCTGTCTTTCCCTTACTATCCTCTCTTAATCTCGTACTGTGAATCTCCCTCTTTTTGTTCTCCTGCCATCAACATAACTACTGTTCTCGGCTGTGTGACCTCCTGAACATTATGTTCTTCGGGAACGTCTGTTTGCCTCGCACAAAACCTCCACTCTGATCTTTGCTTGTCCACCCTCCTTTTGTTTTCTCTCATACTCCCCTATCTTTCACTTCCTCCCTCTCTCCATCTCTACTTCTCCCTTGTTTCCACTCCCCCCACATCTCTCATCTTCCTCCCCCTTTCTCTCCCTTCATCCCTCTTTCTTTCTCGGTGGTTTGCTGTGGAAGTGGACGTTCCCTGGCTTGTGCTCCCATCTTTCCTGCTTCCACACATTCCTTCTCCCTGACAGACGTCCTCAGGGCCAGAGGAACATGGTGCTCTCGTTCACAGGCCATAAACACACATCTGCAGTTAGAGCTAAGTACTGTAAACAGCTATGCCTGCTCTCCTGCACCTCTGGCCTGTGTGTTGAGGAGAGAGAGGGCAGATCATGGACACTGGAGAGAGTGGACAGAAGAGAAATAGAGCAGAGAAGCAAGAAATGAGAGAGGAGAAAGAGAGAAAGGGAGAGTTCTGTTGAGATCTTGTTTCTGAATTTCTGAGTGATCCCCAGCTTCTTTCATACCTTCTCTCTGTATGAGAGATAGACAGAGGAAAGAGGGAGAGATGAGAGACAGAAAGAGAGAGAGAGAGAGAGAGAGAGAGAGAGAGAGAGAGAGAGAGAGAGAGAGAGAGAGAGAGAGAGAGAGAGAGAGAGAGAGAGAGAGAGAGAGAGAGAGAGAGAGAGCGAGAGAGAGGGAGGACTCTCCTGCGGGCTGGCTGACCGACAGGGAAAGCCTTCATTGGGTGTGCTCAAGCCTTCGGCGAGAGCACAACCTTTGTTCTCTCACATATATATTATTATTATTATTATTTTTATTTCTTTTTGCCCCCCTAAAACTCAGTAAATACTTGGCCTACATAGACAACGTAGGTGTCAAAAGTTTCGTCTTGGTAGCGATTGAGTTGCTTCTATTGGAATTTACGTTCCGTTGCATGGTTTAAGCGTAAGTTAAGTTTTTGTGGCGAAAAGTGAAGCTAACGGTGGCTAATTTGCTAGCCACAGTCACTGACGTTACTAACGTCACTGCGTCACTAACGTCACGAAAACACGCGTGACTACCTTTGCCAGAACATTCGTTTCACATCTGTTAACTTGGGGGATAGCTAGGCTAACTATAGCTTTACTGCAAGGCAGCTGCAGAAACGCCACAAGCAAAGAGGCCAGGGTGATAACTATTTACTCATTTTACTTTGTGATATGACACACAATTGTGATGTGTAATGTACAATATAAGCTGATATTATTAAGGAAGTACATCTACTTTCGGAAACAGTAGTCTACTATTTCACTGAAGTATTAGCATCATGACATTAGCCTGTGTTTCCCGGGCAACACATACTACAGTGGTCTATGATGTAGCGTTATCTGTTTTCAATCGTTAAAATAAACATTCCTCACATATACATTTTCGTTGTAGGATTTATTCTGACATTAGAAAACGATTTGTTGGTGAAATTACCATTACCTGTGGTTTCAAACCAGTGTAGCTCACTGCAACGCTGTAGCCTACTGTACCCGAGACACTAGTGTGAGTAGCTAACAACAACTCCTCAGCTGTTTAAGTCAAACGGCAACAGAACATGTTCGGCACTCCCCTTACTCAAAAGTCTTTCAGTAGGGAAACTATCTGACTACTAACCTGAACTTCATTGCCACAGCCTAAACTTTGTCAATCTGTTCATGAAAATAATTAATTTCAGCCTAAACCGTACAACGGAACGTTTAATCGAATTCAACCAACGCAATCGCTATCAAGACGAACACAGCAGTAGTCTAGTACTGTACTGTAGTAGTACAATTTACCGGGGCAGCTTCTCCACACAGGGCTATATCGCATTTTGAGTTGTTACTGACAATGATCGCTACCAGTGAGCTTTTTATGAATGAGCTATTTTCCACTAAATAAATGTCAAGCTTATTTACGTTTTTGGGGGCATATTTTCAGTTAGCAGATGGTACTGTTTGAATCGCGATTCTATCTTCTGCCGGTAAAGTCGTAGAATAATCTTAAAAGGGGGTTCTTTATTAATGAATGAATGCAATATGAGTAGTCTAAATGCCTGAAAATATCACGAGAAGGGACAACTTAAAAGGACGTTTAAGTCATAGAGATTAGGTCCATTTGTACACCGGTCTGCCAAATGTATTCGTTTTGATTCAGCCTGTCAGCTGCCTCTTGCAGGGGAAATGAGAAGACATCATATTTCATTCTACACTTCACTCATATTTTGAGTTGTAAATGAGCAGCAAAAAAAAGATGCTTTTAAATCTATGTAATCTTTATAAATAATAAGTAGGCCCGATGCATTTTTATATAAAATATACAGACCCCCTGTGCAACCGACGCAAGCAAGCACACCCTACAATTTCCCCAGAAATTGTATCCTCTCTAGTTTGCTTTGGGAGGTGATCCACAGCAACAACTTCGACAATAACAACAACAGCCTGAGCTATAATGTCCCCTCTGGTCATGGCTAACAGCCACTATGGCAACAGGGATTGTCATTCCCAGAAGGGAGGAAGTTCTTCTCCAAGGTCGGATAATGTCACCAGAGACTGATCAATAATGCACACATAAAACCATGGAGCGATGAACAACCCTGCCTCCTCTCCAGCCTCCTCCCCTCTTCATACCTCTCAGGTGCACATGTGACAGTGTGTGGACATGCATGTGTGTGTGTGCGTGCACGCGTGTGCGCATCTGTTTGTGTGTGTGTGTGTGTGTATTTGCCCCAGGGTTTCTCCCACACAGGGGAGATTAGACTGTCTGACCTCTGCTGTGACCTCACCCCCCGCCCCCAGAGGCCCGCTCAGAGGCCTCCTCTCCATTCAGCACTTACCTCCATCTTTCCCTCCTCCCTTGACCCCCTGTTCGCCATATCTTACACAAGCTCAGCTTCCCTTCCCCTCCCTCCTCCACCTTCCTCTCTCCTCCCTCCCTCTCTCTCTCCCATCCTCCCTCTGTGTCTAACTTCATTCTTCCTTTCCTCCTCTCCTCCCCTCTCTCCATTCCTCTCTTTCCCAGACCTAGCCTGGTTTGAATAGCCTGCCTACTGTACCCCCCTGATCTGCTGTTTGGCTTGTACTGCTGAGGATACAGAAAGGAGCAGACAGAGATCACGGTAGAGAGAGATAAAAATAATAAGAGGAGAGAGAGAGAGAGAGAGAGAGAGAGAGAGAGAGAGAGAGAGAGAGAGAGAGAGAGAGAGAGAGAGAGAGAGAGAGAGAGAGAGAAAGAGAGAGAGAGAGAGAGAGAGAGAGAGAGAGAGAGAGAGAGAGAGAGAGAGAGAGAGAGAGAAAGCAGTGAGGCCAGGGATCAGGCCAGCATAAACCTGGGCCACTGGAAGTAAAATGACTACAGTCTAGGACATGCCATGCCAGGCCTCCCTCCCTCTCTCTCCCTCTCTTAATCTGTCCCATACCTTCCCTCTATCTCTCTCTATCCCTCTCCCTCCTACTCACCCCCCCACCCTCTCTGTCCCTCTCTCTCTTTCTGTGTCGTCCTCTTTGTCAGGCCAGGCTAGGTGCTAATGCCCCACGCCTAGGGTATTAGCACCTACAGGAAGTGGATTACTGGACCATGTAGCCAAGGGACAGAAAATAAGGGAAAAGATGTAGAATGGAAGGGGAGAATACAGGAGAAGGGCAATCAAGAGCTAAAAGTTATTAGAAATCAGAACCAGAATTCCATGGGAACAATATGTCCTTAATGACAAACAAAATCCACTTCCGGTGCAAATACAATCTCTCTTCAGACATTTCCGGTGGTCATTCAAATTTCTGTGAATGATCAGTGTTTCAGGGAAACTGAGGTTAAGTTCTTTGTCAGGGTTCTCAGAAGGGAAGGAGTAAAAATCTTTGTCTCCAATCTGACTCACAAGTCTCATCTTGAACAATCCTTCTAAGAAGAGTATCTAAGGAAGGGCTAGCGAGCAAGCCAACCAAGAGATTGTGAATAAATGAGTTTATTAGCCCTTCATCCCTGGTATGGGGGTAAGGGGAGGAGGGGGGGACAGGGGGGAGGGAGAGGTTGATGGAAATTAAATTAAATTTAAGTCTTAGACCTCCTGACTACCCCTACAGACAGACAGACAGACAGACAGACAGGCAGGCAGACAGGCAGACAGGCAGGCAGGCGGACAGGCACACAGACAGACAGGTAGTGTGTCTGGTACATGAATCATTGGTGCTGACAGATGCAAATGAGGAGGGTTACGGCAAGGTACCATTCTGGTGGAGTTGACTTGGGCTGGTGAAAGGTTGGCTTGGTCATTTCATCTCTAGTGGCATCAGACTTGGCTTTTGATCCCATCACATGCACAGACTGCTCTCTTCTTCTAAGTTGTCAGAATAAGTCTCTGTCAGCTCTGGTAGAGAGAACTAGAGCCTGAGTTTCCAGGACAACCCCCCCCCCCCCTTGCCCTTAGTTTATTTCCTGCTTCTTATTACATCAGTGAGCAGGTACAGTCCACACAGAGGACATGAAGGACATTGCATTCGCCAACCAGACATGGGTGGAGAATTATTTTTCTTTGTTGAAGCTGTTTTGCCACAGCAGCTATAATAGCAGGTTATGTAACAGAACCCGCACACATGCACACCCATACTCCAAAGAACACAGTGTACACACATTGACCACTTGTTGCTGGAATTGTCCGTCCTGCAACAGAGCTGTGTGACCACACACACACTCTCACACACACAAACACATGCTCTCTCACACACACACACACACACACTCTCTCACACACATGCTTGCCCTTGAGGAGAAGTCTATTGGACATCATAATCCAAATATTACCTTTAGTAGATACAATGTTCTGTGACATCAGAACGCTCTAGTGTGAGTCTGAGAGGTTGACTCTCCTGTCAGATGATCCTTACTGCTCCTGCAGGAAAGCTTTGATATTATTATAACAACAGGGTAACACAACACCCAGTTTAACATGTGTGACCCAGACATACTGTACACACACACAAATAGGCACACGGCCTCGTGCTGAAATTGTTTCCTCTGTGTGACCGGTTGTGTTTGAGGTTATGTGTGCTGGCATTGGCTGGCCCGTAGCCCGATCAACCCATGGTTGATCATTTACATTTAGTCATTTAGCAGACGCTCTTATCCAGAGCGACTTATAGTAAGTACAGGGACATTCCCCCGAGGCAAGTAGGGTGAAGTGCCTTGCCCAAGGACACAACGTCATTTGGCACGGCTGGGAATCGAACTGGCAACCTTCAGATTACTAGCCCGACTCCCTCACCGCTCAGCCATCTGACTCCCTGATCAGGTGTGTGGAACACACCAGTGTGGGTTCTGAACAGTGATGTCATGGTTCAGACATCTGAGCGAAGCCTAGTTCAGGCATTTGTCTCACTTCAAGCTCATAGAGCCTTGTCCCATTAAAGGGGTCACATAAATTCTGCACAGACACACACACACACACACTCATGTCCGGTACATGTTGGACGATTTCTGTGCTGTTCCCACCCTTGCGCATGGCAGCTTGTCATGGCATGCACCAGTGTCTCTAGTGTTTTCCCTAGTGTTTCTCTACTGTTTCCTTGTCATTCTCTGTGTGGGTCTGTGTTGTGGGTGTGTTTTGTCTATCGCCCTCAGATCCCTACACACCTGTGTCTCATCACCATCTCATCACAGGGATCTCCCCTGTGAATATATGTTTGCTTCCCTTGTCAGCCTTTGTCTCATTGTCAGTCTCGTTGGTCTGTGCTACCCTGCCTATGTTAGTAGTCTTTCTGGTGGTGTTCCTAATTGTGAGGAGTTGGTTCTTTTGTATTCCTGCCTCTGTTCCCTGATGTTGCCTCTACCTGATTTGTGTTTTGGCATTCTTGCAGTTCTGTGATCCTGTCTTCCTGCCTCTCCTGCGTTTGGGTCCAGTTCCCCTGCTACACGCCTGTTACCTCCGTGATGTCTGGATGTTACTAGGGGGGTTGATAGCCTGCATGCTCCCTGCCTCATGTTGGATGTTACTGAGGGGTTTGATAGCCTGCATGCTCCCTGCCTCATGTTGGATGTTTGCTTCTGACACACACACTGGTGGACATACACATATAAACACACATACAGACACAAACATCAATGCACACACACACATAGACTTCAATCCATGTAAACACACACACACATACACACACATACCCACACACACAGTAAATCACTGATTTGCTGTCTCCTGCCACCTAGTGGACAACAATGCCGTGCTGCATGCAACATACAGTTACAGTAAACTGCCACCAGGTGGCGACAGAGATCATCAGACAAGCAAAGCCAGCAGCTTTGCACAATCCACCAGCGTTGCCGAATCCAACGGAGCCCTCAGCCCATGGTTGAGGGCCTATCCCTGCGCCTCAGGACCACAGACAATAGGTAGAAGCTAGATCTGGACATGCTTTCCGACTGCTGTAGATAGTACTGCCCTTACACTTTCACCTTTCTCTCTCATGGAAATCTCAATTTGATAATGAACCATACTCTGCTGGCGTGTAGGAGATCTTACTGAACCGCCATATTGGATTCTTTCCTCTGGTGTTTCTTTTTATATCACACCAAGCTATACTAGGAAGGGCTATCTCTGAGCTAGCACACCGCTCTTCTCCTTTCACCCCCCCTCCTTCTCCATTCTCCTCCCTCATTCCTCCGTCATTCATACACACTCCATCGCTCATAATTATTCCCTTCCCTCTCTCACTTAGCTCTCTTTCATTCCCCCTGCATCTCTCTCTCTCTCTCTCTCTCTCTCTCTCTCTCTCGCTCGCTCCTCTCCTCCTACCCCTCCCTTCTGAGTAAAAACACTGTGCCCACCACCCAGTCTCAGTCTATTTATACACCAGTCATCTGGTGTGACCTGCATGTGTACGTTGTCACGCATACCCAACCAAAACTACCAGTGCCAAGTCAACCACTCAGCTATTCAGCCTGCATGCCAGCCAGTCATTTAACCATTCATTCAGCAGGCCTGCCAGTCTGCCAGGTAGCCAGTCAGTCAGCTATTCAGTTAATCGGCCAACCAGGTAGCCTTCTCTTTGGTTTTCCAGCTACCCACCTTGGCTACCCTCAGCATGTCCCAGGATTCAGAATAGAGCAGATTAAAGTCAGTGGACAAACATGTTGACGTCATTCATAGTTACACACATACTGTACATTGCAAGTATAACACTGTTGTGTAATCACAACAACACTCCAAAACACACCACATACTAACACTCTGCAACCCTACACTTCACAATACTACAAATCACACCACAACCTTACCTAACACACTGCAACACCATACATCATTGCAAAACACACCACAACACCATAATGCAAGAAAACGATCTGATCTGTGTCTGTGTGTGTCTGTGTGCGGAGGTGTGTGTCCATGTGTGTACCTGCACCACTCCCACTCCCAATCCTTCTATAAGGACTCCTACTCCAACCCTCCACACAATGCAGATGCTGATGGGTACAGTCAGGGGGGCAGGGCCCTGTGCCAGGGACTGCAGGTGGCACACTGCTGGGTACATACCCCTCCACACGTCCCCTGCACACCCTGCAAAAACCATCCATCATATTTCCCCAACCAAGGCTACCATCATAGCAATGAATGAGGGGGATCTTCAGAGTACGGTTATAATGGTCGGGAGCACTTTACTCCATCAAAGTGCAGTGAAGTACCTTGTGGATCATGTTCTGTAATGTGACATTGAGGTCATGTAAATGATATGAGTGGTGATTAACGAATAATTGTGACATTTAATCAAAACTGCTGTCCCTGGAAGGGGGTGAAAGTCAGAGTGATTGTTTGAGCTGAGAGGGCCAGTGTTGGTGTAAGCTCTTTATACCAAAGGGAGAAGTTTTAGAACCACTTTTACCTATAGAAGAGCCAACTGTATAAAATATTTTAATCAGGGATCTAGAAGGTTTCAGGAAGAAAGTTTCCGCTTGAACCTTGTGTGTGTGTGTGTGTGTGTGTGAGAGAGAGAGAGATGGAGCTTAACCTCTCTGTACTACTGAGGTCAGATACACATTATAGATGGCTCACCCTGTCAATAAACTAGTGAACCTGTGGTATCACATATGGTTTGGTCTCTGTGTGTTTGTGTGTATTGATCCAGGCTGTCTAGCCTGCAGGGTTACACAATCAGTTCAAAGTTTGCGATATTTGCCCTCTGCCCTTAAGCACGCCATATCTCTCTCCCACTCCCTCTGTCCCCGTTTTTCTATACCTTTGTATCTCTCAGTCTAGTGTGTGTGTGTGTGTGTATTACCCAGCCCACACATAGCCTGCCTGTGGGTGCCAGCTGAGGACAGAAGGAGCAGGGATCTCGATGATCGTCCACTAACGTTCTGGTGAGCGGCGAGCAGATGAGCATGGCATACTGATCTGTGGCAACACCGTCTGACCGCCTAATCCCACGAGGCAAGGCCATAATCCATCAGGCTCCGAGGGGTCACGTGACCTCACTTCCAGCGGCTTCCTGGGGGGTCACGTGACCTCATGTCCTGTTGCTTCCTCCTGACACACACAGATTAAACATACACTCTAATTTCTGGGTTCAGACAGACAGACAGACAAAAAGATAGATAGATTGATAGATGTAGTATTTGGCTTAACTTTGGCTTCCACAGAGTAAAATTATATTAAACAAAAAGCAGAAGTGAATGATCAACATACTCAAAGATGTATCTGTATTTGTAGGTCTTGTTGTCCTGCCACAGGCCAATGACATGTTTGTGTGCATGTAGAACTGGCAGCAGAGCTAGAACGGAGAGAGAGAAAGCCAGAGAGAAGAAGAGAGAGAGGAGGGGAGAGAGCGAGAGAGGAGGGGAGAGAGCGAGAGAGGAGGGGAGAGAGCGAGAGAGGAGGGGAGAGAGCGAGAGAGAGGTAGAGAGAGGTAGAGAGAGAGAGAGAGAGAGAGAGAGAGAGAGAGAGAGAGAGAGAGAGAGAGAGAGAGAGAGAGAGAGAGAGAGAGAGAGAGAGAGAGGGGGGCGGGGAGAGTTCTCAGCGCTCACGGGGGGGAAAACAGTGGGCTACTTTTGGATATCGAGGGGAACCTGGCGTACCAAAACGGTTCTCCATTTTCGGTATCAGCCTCACAAACAAAATTCAAGCTACACAAATTGGACGACGTGTTTGTTTTTTTACGATCGGTGAGAGCTCAGAAGGAGCAGGCACTAACAGATAATCCCGGAAACAATTGAGGTCTACACCACGCCGGTCACGTACGCAACTGTAGCTTTGCGTTATTGATAGGTAAGCAATTCCATAACAGACAAGCCTATATCTTTATTTCAGCCCACTATTACCCCCTACATATCATGTAACGTAAACTCTAGGTTCCCATTAATATTTTTTAACAGACAACAATGTAGCCTATTAGTTTTATGTTACAGGGAATAAACACGTGGATATCCAAATGAGAAGGTTGTAGGACGAGTTCATTGACAATGCGTGGATACTAACGGATTTTCTGAGGTTAATTCGGTTCAGCGCGTTTACCCTTCATTCTTTTAATATTTAGGCCTAGGTAATAAATCAACATTTGTGATTATTTGATCACAAATTTGGATTTAAGAACTGTTTGCGTTTTTTTGTTGTTGCAAATACCCCATCTATGTTTCCGCAAAAACATTATTATAATGGCCTACCTAACAAATTGGGTGTAGCCTATGACCTTTAGCCTATATGTTGATTGAACAGCACACTCATGACAACTTGGAGATGGTTAGCCTACATTCTCAAAATGTTACATACAAGTCTGGTATACTTAATATTAGTAGCCGACATGGCAGATAAAGCTTGCTTATGTTATGTTATAATTAATATTTAGTAGCCCTAGTGGTAGACCACTACAGCTTTTAAACAAATCATATTCAGTGTTCTTTTTCATTTGTTTTCAGAAACCTCAAGTTTGACGATCAATTCATCTTGTAATTTAAGACGAACAAAGTAACAATGTAATACTATATTAAGGATGACAGACGGGCGACGCAAGAGATAATTCTTTTCAAAATGAAACTTTGCGATGCTGTGACTACGCGCCTCTCTCTCACAGACAGCAGTTGGGCTGCACACACTCTCTCGTGCAGTGGCCCTGGTAGAGAATGAGGCGAGGACGTGAGCTACGTGCGCACCCAGCCCCCGACGATATGAGATGGAGAGCTTGGAACAGTCGGACCTTTTAAATCCCATCACTGTCCACGGAGCTGTTAGTATTGTCGCCGCGCAGCAGAGAGAGACTAGCGGACTCGTTCTCGGAACAGCAGATCCTCACGTTTTCCAGGCCAACATGGGACTTAACGGTTACTGCACGGCTCCGCTGGGGAGCAGCACGGCCCAGGAGTTATTGGCGGGTCTGGCCTCTCAAACCGTTTACCCCGGGGTCAATGTTCTTAAGAAGCAGTCAAAAGCCGGGCTGCTGCCTTTTAACGGCGTCTCTCCCTCTGCCACGGTGGAAGGAAGTGGCAGCAGGGTTTTGCTGCAAACGCCCAAAGGCTACCACGCGCAGGTGAAGGGGGAGTCAGAAACGCCGAAAGGACTAACTCAGCCGCAAAGCAGCAGAGCGCGGTTCGCGGGGAACGGGGACCAAGCACCGCATGAGATATGCACGCTCCTGATGAAGAGGGCCAGCAGTGACCAACGGATAAGACAGCTCCAGAAACGGAAAGGTGGGGAGAACCAGGACTTCCTGTCGGCATTTGAGGTCAATGGGAGTGTAGGGTCGTTGGGGTCAACAACAAGGGCGGGGTCAGATTCTGAGGAGTTGTCCCAGGACTTCAAGCGTAGACGGCTAGCGGAAGGAGCTAAGCAGTGCGTCCTAGAAACTGCCAAAGCAACCAAGGCGGCCATAGCGCCACTCAGCTTAAACGACAACGGCATTAACCACAGCAACCATAATTGCCAAAACCGTGACACGTCCCCCCAGCCATCCTCCCTCACCGCCACTTCCCCTTGCACCAAACCCTACCCCAACGGACACAGAGCGATACCGGTAAGCCCCGCCACCCTACCGGCACAGACGTCCCCTGTGAAGGCTAACAGTATCCTGGCCCTGCCATCACCGGCTGGCCCTGGCTGGTCTGCAGATTGCGTGGCGCAGCAGTACATCGTGTCCTGCATGAAGTACTACGGAATCTGCGTCAAAGACCACTTCCTGGGGGAGAGGCTTGGTGAGCGCGTGCTGCAGGAAGTTGAGATTCTGAACAGCAGCGGAAAGTTTTGCGGGGGCCAGCTGGTCAGCCAGAGGAGCATCCCGTCTCGGAACATCCGTGGAGACCAGATCGCCTGGGTGGAGGGCTGTGAGCCAGGCTGCGGCGCCATCGGGGTGTTGATGGCGCACATTGATGAGGCGGTCATGCGCAGTGCTGCCAACGGGCAGCTGGGGGACTGTGTCATCAACGGGCGCACCAAGGTGAGGAAGCGAGACTGGTAAGCTGTAATTAGGGAGAGGGGTGGAGAATGGGGGAGGTATGGGTTAAAGATGGAGGAGGAAGGAGAATGGGGGGTGTTGGGGAGGAGAATAGGATTGGTGGGGTAGGAGAACTGGGAGGAGAATGGGTGAGATGAATATGAAGGCTACCGCTAAGGCTTAAGGAGTTGGATGCGCTTGGGTAAGATGTGAAAGGAGTGATGGCTGTCCTAGTTCTGGTTCTGGTTCTGTTGGTCCTGTCCCCTCCAGTGCCTGTCCCCTCCAGTGCCTGTCCCCTCCAGTGCCTGTCCCCTCCAGTGCCTGTCTCCTCCAGTGCCCTTCCCTAGGCACACAATGGGGAGGAGGGCTTGGTAGGAAGGTACCCAATCTCTTCTGGCATCAGTGTCTCTCAAGCTTTGAAGATGACTCTGTCAATCCCTATCTATCTCACCCACACACAAACAAGGCATTCTTGTAGCTTAGCTAAAAGGGCATGTGTGTACGTTGGTGTGTGTGTGTGTGTTGGCCTAGATAATCCTGTAGAGTTATGTAGGAGGTGTGTGTTTTTGTTCCTCTTCGAAACATATGAATGACTATCTGTGGATTCTATGAGTCTCTAACTGTACACTTCATTACTAAATAGTTCATCGATCTACTGTACCTCCTCAATTGTTAAAACAGAAACAGAACTGAGGCTGCCTGAAGTGATCTAGAACATAGCCTAGCCTGCTGTCTGGTGTGTGTGTGTGTGCTAGCCTGGTAAGAGAGACGGCCTTTTGACGCAGGTTTGGGTTATCTGAGACCCGTTATGTCACCCCCCCCACTCCCGAGCTAGTACACTGCACTGTTCAGACGCTAGTACACTGCATCAATCCAGTTAGTGGTTATAGAACCGTCTAGACAGTTGTGTAAACTTCTCTCTGTTGCCCAACGCTCTTCCATGTATCACAGTACACTTACGGCAACAGCAGGTCTCTAGATTACTCAGCACTCATGCTCAAATATTAGCTATCAATTTCATTTAAGATGTGTGTATTATATATATATATATATGTGTTCCATTCTCCCTGATGTAGCATTAGCCTGGCTAAGCATAGAGCATGTGTAGGTCAGAGCTATCAGAATAGATTTAGGCTTTACACTTCCACCCCTGCTACCCCCTCTCACCATCTCTCCTTCAGTCCTGCAATTCCTCTCCCGCTTCCTCCTTTCCCGCCTTCAATCATGTGACCTCCCTCCATGTCTCAGAGCGGTGTAGTGAGGAGTAGCAGACTGTATTGTCTGAACAGTCTGAACAGTCTGAACAAAACCAGTCACCAAAGGTGTTTGCACCGTGGGCCTTCTCGTCCCCGTTTGATGATGTCATCTTCTTGTGACCTTACCTGACTGAGGACGTTTTCCTCATAGCTGAAGGATGGTTTCTGTTATGCCTGACATGACTATATAGGAGAGAGGTTGATGTAGATGGGAGGTTGGTGGAGGGTGAAAGAGGCAGGGGAAGATAAATGTGAGGAGGGAGGGGGAAAGTGAGGTTGAGGAAAGGAAGGGTAGGAAAAAGAGGAGGAAGTGAGGAGGGTGCAGCTAAATTGCAAGGTCACTGCACATTTCTTCACAATCTGTAAAAACTTCCTCCCTTTACCAGGGCAAAACCAGTTCCTCCTTTGCAATCTATAAGTCTACTTTTCTTATATCCCACTATCCATTTTCCAACTCTGCCCTCAGTTTTTGCCCCTCTCTCTTTCTTTCCATCCCCTCTTTCATGCTCTCTTTCTCCTATGTATTATCATCCCCTCTCTAGCTAGCCTGCCAAAATATTTCCCCGCTGTTTCCTTGGTAACAGGACCATACAGAGAAGCTCTGCAGTGTGTGTATTTGTGTGTGTGTGAGAGAGAGTTAGTGAGTGTATAAGTGACTTGGTGTTTGTGTTCGTGTAAACGTGTGTGTGTGCAGGCGCCAGAATAATGCCACCACAGCAATAGGATGTGTCTTCTGGACCGGGAGTCCGGCACACACTGAGTAGGCACAAAACGGCTTTAACAGAGAGGGAGAGAGAGAAGGAAGGCTAGAGAGAGAGAGAGAGAGAGAAAGTGAAAGAGGAGAGGTGAGACGAGGACACTGGTGAAAAAAGAGAAGAGAAATATCGGTACAGTATGTAACCTACATGGAGCGAGAGACCTGGGAGGGAGTCTGGAGGGATGAGACCGGGAGGAGATGGAAAGATGGAGACAGAACACTTAATGAAGAAGTACAGGAGAAGAAATTGAGGTGTAGGGAAAGACGAGAGATGGGGTATGAGAAAAAGAGAGGGGGATTGATGAGAGAAGAGTGTGTGGAAAAGATGGAGAGAGCGAGGGGGAAAAAGAGTAAGAGTAGGTTATAGAGTGATAAAGGCGGAGACTTGGTGTCTGAAAGAGAGAGAGAGAGAGAGAGAGAGAGAGAGAGAGAGATTAAGGAGCTCCAGAGCTAGGGAGAAATACATGAATATAAAGAAAGAGAGGGCTAGAGAGAGAGAGAGAGACATTGTTGGAGCTGCTTGAGTGATGCGGCAGCCGTATCATAATGAATGTCTGCTGCAGACTGTCCTCATATGCCTCTCTCCTAGCAACTAAGCTCACACGCACACCCTGACACGCATACACACACACAAGCAAACACATGCCCACACACAGACAACCCTATCAGAAGAAGTGTATTACATGCATCACCTACAGTAGCATCGTGTCGCAGTTTAGATAGCAGCTAACATCACAGCCCTTTGGAGTATAGTTAACTAGCAGCTAACATCAAATCCCTTTGGAGTATAGTTAACTAGCAGCTAACATCAAATCCCTTTGGAGTATAGTTAACTAGCAGCTAACATCAAATCCCTTTGGAGTATAGTTAACTAGCAGCTAACATCAAACCCCTTTGGAGTATTAAACAGCTAGTAGCTAACAACTCATCACGTAAGAATATATCTAGCAGCTAACAACCCCGTACAATGGCAGTGTAGCGGTGCAAGTAACTAGCTGGCACTCCGCCACACAGAGGCGTTGTGTCTCCAGCTGGTACATTGACTTGGAATGAGGATGAGAGCACCAAGTAGATAAATAGAGGATGTATGCAATGAATCAGCTCCGTGTAGAATGCCCAATTCAACCCTTAGAAGTAATTTAATGTCATTAACCGGGCTGAATGGTTTGGTAGATTTCACCTTTCCACACTGTGTAGCTGATTTGGCTTTGTGCTGGACATACATTTGTAGCACTAGTAGGAAACTGCACCTCCATGACAAACACACACACGGATAGTGTGTTTTGCTTTCTGCCTTACGTTGAAAACACAGAACAACAGAAATGAACAGGAATGAATGCATTGCATGTCCATAAAACCACAAGCAAACTGCCTGGTCAGAGTGGGGATCTCTGGTTTTTGTTGAGGCAGAGGCAGAGTCGGAGGCAGACTGGTGTTGAATTGAGGAGTGGAAAGGTTGTTGTTGAGGTTCTGGTGGAAATGACTTCATCTTTTCAGGATTGTGGAGATCCAGGACGGGATGAGTCAGTGCTTTGCTGAGGAGAAAGGCCAGGCTGTGGTTTGGTGTGGCACACACACACACACACACACAGAACTCCCTGCTGCTTATCCCTCTCTCCCACTCTTTAACTTTCTCAAGCTCGATTTCCCCCCTCTCTCTTTCAATCTATCCCTCCCTCCCACCCGCTACCACTATAACCCTTTCCATATTTATTTAACTTTGCTCTCAGAGAACAGATTGTTCTCTCGATCTGTCACCGTGGCAGCCAGCATATCTCTGTGGGAGATGCAGGTGGCACACTGACAGACTGGCAGGCAGGGGCACTGCCCATTAGACTGGCAAAGAGGGGGCAGATCAGCAGAGAAATGGATGGAGGAGAGGGTGATAGTATCGGAGCGTGTCGAATCATGCTGGTGTCATGCAGTTTAACAGACCCTGGTCTATAGAGGACAGCGCGTGTGTGTGTGTGTTTGTGTGTGTGTGTGTGCGTGAGTGTGACCGAATGTGTGAGTGAGGGTGTGTGCGTGGATAGTATCATTCAGTTGCTGTAGGCTAGGGTTGTGCCGTCTCTGCTCTGATATAGTTCATGTTAATTGGGGCTAATTATGGTTGTTAAGTGAAAACTGCCTTAAGCTGAGATCACCAGCAATGACTGTGTTTGTGTGTCTTTAGGTGTGTGTGTGTGTGTGTATGTTTATGTATGTTTGAGAATGAGAGAGAGCGAGAGAGGGTGTTTTTAAGTGAAACTGAAAAAGTTTGTGAAATCAAACTTTGAATGTGTTTGGATATCATGTGCGCACACACAACCATGCAGAAAGACATTGCCCGCACACACACACACACACACACACACACACTGGCTAGGCACATACAAACATGAAAGGCACTTTCAGGAACACACTTACAAGACTATGACAGTGAATGAGAGGAGTTAAAGGGCCCACATTTGAAGAGTCTTGAACAGAAAACAAGAACCAGAGCAGGTCTCTGGTTTAGGAGGGCCCCACCCTCCTGATCTGTCTGTGACTGCTTCTGTTCGAGCTGGCTGGCTGACCTGCTGACTAACTGGCTGGCTGGCTATTTAGCCTGACTGTGGAGGTGGTCTACTGTGCAGGGTCAAGTGGTTTGCCAATGTGGGTTAGTATTAGCTATTACAATTACATTAGAAAGGAAACTGAGTCATTATTATCTCTCTCCCTGTCTCCCCCTTCCCTCTCTCTCTTTCTCTCTTCAGGCCATGGTTGCGTGTTACCCTGGCAACGGCACAGGTTATGTCCGCCACGTGGACAATCCTAACGGAGACGGGCGCTGCATCACCTGTATATACTACCTGAACAAGGGCTGGGATGTCAAGGTACACACACACACACACACCTACCTGATAACCCACATCAGCGTGTATCATCAGAAGATGGAATACTAAAATCATTTTGTGTGTGCTTGGCTGTGTGTGTGTGTGTGTGTGTGTGTGTGTGTGTGCATACGTGTGTGTGTTCCCAGGTTCACGGAGGCCTGCTCCAGATATACCCAGAAGGTAAAAGTGTGGTCGCCAACATCGAACCGCTGTTTGACCGTCTGCTCATCTTCTGGTCTGACCGCAGAAACCCACACGAAGTCAAGCCAGCCTTCTCCACCCGGTGAGGCACGGAGCTGTCAAGGCTGGTCGTGGAGGTGTCTAGGAGAGGTGGTCAGTGGCATGCATGAGTCGGATCAAACCCCGGAGAGGTCGCGTGAGGGAGGAAGTGACCCTGCCGAGTGATGTGTTCATATCGTGGACACATGCGTACATGCGCACACACACTGTTAAACAGCAGGTTTAACTATAATCGATATTAATCCCTCACAAACACTTCCTCCTCTGCTTCCCTCTCCTCTTTACACTTGGAAGGAGGTAAGGTTGAGGACAGGAAGTGTGTGTTTCCTGAACAAGTCGGTGGGGAGATTGTGAGACTCAAGCCCTGGGGGGTAGGGTGTGTGTGGAGGGGGGGGGACTTGGGTACCGTGTGTGTGGAGGGGGTCAGAGAGACAGGAATAAACAACTCAACCCCAGAGAGAGACCTACAGGAGAGACCAGGAGAAACCATTAACACTGTCCTGCCCTGACCCTGAGCTGACCATGTCTAACATCCTTCTCTCTCCTCTCCTCTGCTCTGTCTGCAGCTATGCCATCACAGTTTGGTACTTTGATGCCAAGGAGCGGGCAGGCGCCAAGGAGAAGTATCGTCTGGGTGAGTGCAGCATGGAAGCTTTCAAAATATATAGTTGTTTTATAGTTCGAGTTCTGTCTAATCTTCCTGTTCCATGTTCTTATAGTTCCGTCTGTTCTATAAGGCAGCCATAGATTTCATAAAGCCTTTCATTCAATTCATTCAAATATCTCTTAGATTTTCTTTCAACCTTTTATTTTAATATTAACTTGTCCTCTGTCCTGTTCTCTTATCTCCATAGCAACTGGTCAGAAGGGTGTTCAAGTGCCTGTCACTCAAAGCAACCAGACTTAAATCTCAGCCAATCCCTGAAGTGCGTTGTGAACGTGCCTGCGCCTGCTGCTATTGGACGGCTGTTTTTAAAAAGGGAGACAGTTTAACCCGCTTGCTGTGTCCACACTGGATCCTCCACAGCTTAGCTGTGTGGATGTATTCCGCTGCATCTCATTGGACAGTCGAGTGAATAAGGGCGGAGACAACACAGTGTATCGGTCAGGGTGGTGACAGAAGGAAGCGGGGCCAAGAGAAACTCAGGTGGTGTCTTGACAGAAGATGATGAAGATGATGAAGTCAGAGAACACTTTAACTGAACAGACTATCATTTGCTGTTGACGTTTGGGTGGCTTGTTAATATTCAGCTGTGTTCTAATGTAATGAACTAACAACATCTGTCTGCTCACAGACAGATGTTGCAACCGCAGTAGCAGGTTGTCTGTCCTTCAATCAGGAATTACATCTCAGTGCTCGGAACCAAGACCTCAGGATAGGCTCAGATTTAGGCACACCCCCTCCCATCAGAGCACATCCTAAGAGGAAGTGGCATCATAGTAAGTTAGTTATAACATATCCTATATTGCTTTTCCACTCCATGGTACTGGCTCGAATCGACTATACTTGCCTCTTTTGATTTTCTGCCGGGCAAACCTGGTAGCTAGTACCTGGTACGTTTTCTTGGTATCACCTCCATTGAGGTTCCAGGTGAGCTGAGGTGAATTTTGTGTGACGTCGCTATGATTACCAGTGGGGGGTATTATCTGCAGTTGAAAACGAGGTAGACAGACCTACCTAGTACCTACCTACCAATAGCGAGTCAAGTCGAGACGGTACCATGCGTTGGAAAAGTGGCTCTAGTTTGCAATAGACTTTTAAAACCACTTCTGAGTCTGAAACCAGAGATGAGATCAGAATCCAACAGCAGAGAGAAGAAGAGGAAGGTGCTTGTTCTAGAACATCCAGGTTCTGGGTAAAAAAAAAGCACCAGTTCTACAACTGAAAACTGCAGAATTCTCGTCCACTGTAGAGCTGGGTTGGTGGGGCCAGGTGATGGGCAGGTTCAAACTAGCACCGTGGCCAATCAGTCGTCACCTGTTGGTTCGTTCGTCAGCTCTGAGGTAACATGACTGAGACAGCAATGTTGTGACTTTATACTTAAACATATAAAGTCACAAGCACAGACTGTAGCAGCCTGGAAAGACTGACTTGCTTAGAGTGTATGTGTGTGTCTCTGGTCCTCTCATCTTAGTATGTGTGTGTGTGTAGGTGTAGAACTGGTAGAGAAATACTAAGAAAAAAGCACTTTATGGATTGCCATGCCATGCTAGAAACAAACTGCATTGAGGTAGACAGGCTTGTATGCTGTACATGACATGGTTCCTCAGACGCAACTCAAATAATGACAATAAACAATCAAAAGTTTGCCTAATTTTGTCTCTGAACCTTTGCAGTATTTAATTAAAACCTTTCTGTTTTTGTACAAAAACATGATTTTTGTCTGAATGGGTAGTCAATGAAAGTTGATTTTTGAGCATCACTTTCCTCTGTCCTCATTTTTTTCTGTCTCACACATACACACACACACACACACACACGCACACAAGTGTGGAGGTGGATGACATCAGCTTTGTCACAAAATGTTCCTTAGACCAGAATAAACCCACGATATCATTTACAATACCATCTCTCTTTACCCCTCCCACCCCCTTATTCCAGCAAGCAAGAGCAGAAACCAAAAACAGACCACAACTACACACTATTTGTTAGAAAGACTATTTGTTATGCAGGCTGATAGTATTTCTGACTGGTCTGCTAAATGTATTGTTGGCAGCCATATTTGGTTGGCTGGTTTGCTAAGGAAGGGAGTTGTGTGTGAATGCAGTGTGTGTACAGAGGGAGATGTGGGTGTGTGCGTGTGTGTTTATGACAGGATGTAGAGTGTGTTCTCTCTGTCCAGGGGTCTGTGGCGTTTGCGTGACTGGAAGAGAGACATGAGGTTCAGCTGCTCATTACATCAAAGGCCCGGCCTTCCTCAAAGCCCCCCTGTCAGCACGCGCACCATACTCCTCACGCTAACCAGTCATCAGGTGGGGCGGCTGTGGACGTTGTTGTCCCCGGAGACGACCAAGACACAAAAGGAACACACCCCACACAGGGACAGGCAGGAAAAGTTCATATAAGTGAACACACACACATAGTACACACACCCACTCAGACACATACCCACACGCAGACACACACCCACACACATACACTGAGGAAACTAAATTCTTCAGAAATTATGATTCATCTTGCTTGGCTGGATTTTCCTGTCGAAGAGCGCACTCATGCGGCTCTACGTTCCTAATATAAGTGGCAGGGTTTACTTGCTTTGGCCTCATAGGAGTTTTTCAACCCCAAAGAGACAGCAACCAATTGAACTATTTTTAAATATGGAATTAGAATAAAGTCAGAATCAGGCTGACGTTATTTTATCCATGTTATCTATTTCCATACGAAACGCACGATGGCGCTATAATCAATGGGTCTCAACATCTTCATCGACATGCTCTTCCTGGTTTTGTTTTCAGTGTCGGAGTTCAGAGGGCACTGCGGGGTCGTGTTATGTTTTCGTGAGCAATGGCTGCCTTAAGTTGGTATACGAGAAGGCAGCTACCGCAGTTATTGTCCCAGTTTGCCAGGGTTGTCAGACAAGCCCGCCCGCAATATCTCGGAGGACTACCGGTGAGGAGAGTGCACGGGTCGGTGCGGAACTGGGTGGCGGAGAAAGGACCATGGGGGAAGAGTCGGACACCGGAGCAACAGCAGTATATCTTCACAGAACTAGACAAGGCAGATGCTTTGGTAGGGTTTATATACATTTATTGTATCTAAAATCTATAAATCAAATAATTATAATGAAATATTATGTCCTGATGATCACAATTCTGCTTATTTTCTCTCGTCGGGCAGATGTTGAGGAAATCTCACGAGACAGGTATCCCATGACAGCTTATCTTCATATCAGTGTGGTGTCTGATGTGTGGGGAAATTATGTCCTGTGCCCGTTTTATGCTTTCTCTTTTGTTCTCTACTCTGGTTCAATATACTCTCTGATATGTTCTTTTCCCTGATTCTATGTTCTCTACCTTGGTTATATGCTCTCTACCCTGGTTATGTTCTCTACTCTGTTTCAGGATTTCTGTCATGGTTCCGTAATGGCCTGCTGGCCACTGGTATTGGGGTGATAGCGTTCGTCCAGAGCGAGGTTGGCCGAGAGGCAGGATACGGTACGTATAGGATTTGGATACTAGGTCTCCAGAGAGACTTAGACAAGAGGACAGATGTGAGAATGTTTCAGTAGAAAAGATGATCAAACACCACAGTAAGTCTGTCTGAACCACTGGTGAAAGGTCTTACAGCTCATAACTTTTCCTCCTCTCTCACGAGTACTGCTAGAGAAATGTACCATGTACTATGTTCATATGCCACTATGCTATCTTACTACTAGAGTACCACTAGAGTACTCTTGGAATACTGTTAAAGTACTGTTAGAATTTTGCCAAAGTCTGCATCCTTAGAATACTGTTAAAAAAACTGTTTTTTTACTGTTCTATCACTGTCAGAGCACAGTCAGAATACTGAGTTGGAGGACTGTTTGATGACCTGGGCCTGGTTTCAGTGGCGCCCTCTGGTGCTTGATAGGAATATGACTGTTCCAGTTTAAAATCTCATCTGACTCCTCTCTCTCTCTCTCTCTCTCTCTCTCTCTCTCTCTCTCTCTCTCTCTCTCTCTCTCTCTCTCTCTCTCTCTCTCTCTCTCTCTCTCTCTCTCTCTCTCTCTCTCTCTCTCTCTGTCTCTGTCTCTGTCTCTGTCTCTGTCTCTGTCTCTGTCTCTGTCTCTGTCTCTGTCTCTCTGTCTCTCTGTCTCTCTGTCTCTCTGTCTCTGTATCTCTCACCTCCTTATTACCACCCTCCTCCTCAAGCCTTCTTCATCCTGGGGGGGGTGTGCGTGTCGTTTGGGGGGGCGTCCTACGTGGGCAGCCTGCTCACTCTGAGGAAACTGCTGCTCCTCTCTCTGCCCGCTGTGCTGCTTCACTGCGCCGTGGTGGGCAGCGTCGCCCTCTTCTGGCTGTGTGCGGTAGCGCTCTACATCGGACGCCTGGAGGTGGAGATCATCCACGAGGATGAGGAGGAGGACGAAGGGAGCGACGAAGGCTCAGAGTGCCAGGAGTGCCGTGACCGGCGGGACCAGGAGAGGGGGGGGCACCGTTCCCATGACAACAAAGGCCAAGACAAGTAGAGAGAAGAGGGATGAGGTGTGTATGTGCGTGTGTGTGTGTGTGTGTGTGTGTGTGCGTATGACGTGTATGCTGTTTGTGCACCAGGACTTCAGCGTAGCTTGATTCTGTACTTTCGTAGATTACTGTCTCCCTCTATTGCTGTGTGTGTGTGTGTGTGGGTTTGATTGACTGACTGATTGTTTGCCATTAGAAAATAGACCTGCCATGTGTACTGAGGGTAGTGAAGTGTGTGTTTGAGAGGGAGGGTCTTATACCTTAGTAACCGCTCTCAAACCTCCAAAGATGAAAATCAGCTGTCCAGGTAAAAAATTAATCAGATAATTAAAAAACCTGCTGCTTTATTTTTTTTTGTATTAAGTCGTAAGCTTCATCCAGAATTATTATTGTCTAAAGTAGGTGGCTTTTTGAATTATTATTTTCAAAGGAACATGCATGATTCACATTCTCTCGCTCGCTCGCACGCGCACATACACACACACACACACACACACACACAGTGCCTCCTGTAAGTGTATACGCACTTAATCATGTTTACATTCAAAATCAGAGAGCACTGTTCCAATTCTCTTCATAACCGTGATAGACTAACAGCATCACTCCTCCTCTCTCTCTTCCTCCTCTTCCATCTCTCTTGCTCTTCCCTCTCTCTCCTCTGTCTCTCACTCTTCATCTCCTCTCTCGTCCTCCCTCTTTCCTCGTCCTTCCTCTTTCCACTTTCTCTCTAATCACCCACCTGGACCCCCTGTAGGTTGCAGCTGGTAGCTAGTTAGTTACCAGAGGTTCAGCTGATGTCAGGTCAGTGCAGGCGAGGGAGTGGTGGTGTATACTGTGATAGACGCAATCTACAATCTGCTCTCAGATCTGTTTATCCACACAGTTGTTGATTCCTGTAACGAGACTGTATTTGTAAGGACTTGGTTTGCAGTTCACTCATGCGGACGCACATGAACGTTTTCTTTTTCCACAGTCTTGTGTCTGGAACATCAGAGGGAATAGTAGCAGTTTTTAGTATTTTTATTTGACAAATAAATTGCTGTAATTTTGAATGATAATTTCTGAGATTTGTGTGTGTGAGGCTCCAGTTATGTTATCCAGAAGGTTTGTGTCTGCATGATTGTCGGAGCATCTACCTGTGATGTCAATAAACAGTTAAACCTGATTTGATCCTTGAGTTTTGGTGAAAGAAAATATTGGATGTGTTTCTGTGTACAGCATGGGCTGCATGTTTGTGAGTCCATCTTAGCTGGGTGTGTGTGTGCAAATAAGTCCAATTCTTTGTGTGCCTATTCATGTTTCTGTTAGGGAGTGTCAGTGGAGGTGTGTGTGCCATGCCTGCAGCCAGCTGTGGTGTGTGTGTGTGTGTCATGCCTGTGGTGTGCTGGGGGTGATAAGCATCAATGACAGGCTGAGGCCCCAGGTCTCTGATATCAGACCTCTGTTCCTCTTCTACTAACCTCCCTGTCCCAGGTCTCTGATATCAGACCTCTGTTCCTCTTCTACTAACCTCCCTGTCCCAGGTCTCTGATATCAGACCTCTGTTCCTCTTCTACTAACCTCCCTGTCCCTGACCGTCCATCTCTCTCAGACCCCTTTTTTCTACCTCTCACACTTTATCTTTTTGCCATTCTTTCTCCCCCATTCCTACCCTTCTCTCGTTCACAAAGTGATTGTCAGGACTTGTACTTACATTCCTTCTTGCTCCTCTTCTCCCCCTCTCCTCCCACTCCCTCCCTCTCCTCCCTCTCTCTCCCAGGGTGTTTTGGTGCAGTTTGTTTCTTATTCAGGGCGTGTCTGGCTGGGTGCTGCAGCATGTCTCCTTCCTCCTCTCTTTCTCCCCATCGTTTCTCATCCGCCTCCTCTCTTTCTCTCCTCCTCCCCCTCTCCTCTACCTTCCGGTCTTCTCCCTGTCTCCCCCCCCCCCCTCTCTCCGTCTGGCTGGACAGCAGTGTTTGGCATGCAGGCGGCTCTCAGACCCGTAGCAGCTAAAGGGCAGCTCGCCCGCCAGCGAGAGACGCGCCCTACCTCACAAACATCCCTCCGTCCATCCATCTATCCATCCTTCTAACTATCCATCCTTTGCTCCGTCCATCTATCCATCCTTCTGTCCGTCTACCTATCCATCCTTCTGTCCGTCTACCTATGCATCCTTTGCCCCATCCATCTATCCATCCTTTCCTCTGTCAGTCTGTTCATCCATCCCTCCCTCCATCTGTGCGTCACCCCTTTTCAACTCTTTGCTCTGTCATTCCATTCCTTTCACACAGCTACTTCTCAGTCTCTTTACACCTCCATTCCTCCACCTCTACATCCTTCCATTCCTCCACCTACTCAGATGGGTGAGGAGGGGAGAGGTGGTTGGCGTACACAAACTCACAAACGCACGCATGCACAAACACACACAAACACACCCCTCACAATCACGAGTGCCAGCCATGTCCCACAGAATAGGCCGTCAGTGAAAGGAGTCCACACAAAAAAGATAAAGACCCAAAGTCCGTGTAATTCTCTTCAGACACACACACTCATTTTCATATCTCCAACACACACACAGACACACGCTCACTTTCGTATCTCCAGCACACAGACACACACACACTTTGGCACGTACTCTGGCATTTTCTCCCCAACAACTGCTCTTGTTTAGTATGCGCCTGCCTTGGTCCTGAGGAGGAATGATCCCTAGTCTAATGAACTGGGCCCTGCCACTTGAATGTAAAACAGGACTTAACCCGTCTTCAATGTCAGAGACGGTCCCCAGGGCAGCCTGAGACAACACACACTCTCAACACACACCGACACGAATGCAAGTGTGCACGTGTGCATATTTTCTCCTTCATACACACATGCGGGCGGATACAGACACACACGCAAGTGTACGTGGTCACACACTCGAGCGCGCACACACACACACACACGCTCTCACATCAAACACATGTGATGTGTTGAGCCTTCAGCCTGAGATGAAAGGATGCACACTGATATGTACTGCTGGGAAAGGTTCAGAGCTCAGAATGTGTTCAAACTGTGGTCAATCTGTGGTCAAACTGTGGTCACCGTTTAGAGGTTGTGTTGTGTTTCTCACGCTTCACACATGGTGTCACAACAGTGTGTGGCTGGGGTGGTGAGGTGTGTGATTCTGTGTGTTTATCTCACTGAGATGGAGGATGTGCTATTGTGCAACCCTGTGTGTGCTTGTGTGGTTGTGGTTGTCCAGATTTTCTGCTGGATTCATGTTGACAATACAACAAAAGGTGAACAGAGAACAGAGACTGTGTACTCCTCTACTGCAATATTTATTATCATTATTATTATCATCATCTGAATCTTTTGAATCTTTTACAGTGGTTCCTTTTTGTCAGATCAGAGGTGAAGGATGAGACATGAAATATTCACAAACGTTTGATACAGAGCAGGTTAGATTCACAGTGATGCCAAGGGTTAGCCGTTGGACTGGATAACACACACACACACACACACACCACAGACACATCACACACACACACATGCACACACACATACCCACGCATACCTTTTGTGTGCGATAGCTACAGCAGTTTCCATTTTAGTTATGAAGCTCTAAATGTAGCAATTTTGGCTTGAAAGAGTAATGTCCATATTAGCCAATGAGACACAGCCATTCAGAAAACCAACCAATCAAGAAAAAATTGCCTCACAGTAATGGCATTAAACATTTCTATTTTCCGTAATCTCAGTCTGCAGTGTATACTTCTCTGGAGGTATAGTTCTTTTAGACAACTTTTAAATATGTAAAAAACAAAACATGGGACATTATTTTCTCGGTCCAAAATATTTTTTATTAACCCCTCAGGTTCAGTGGTTATGTTTAAATGATCACTTCAGCGGTCGGTTTAATGACCCCAAACCTCTTACAGCACTGAAAACAATAATCTACGCTCTGTGATCAGCTTCTGTTTGTGGTCATAAGCACTTCAGTACACATAATAATGTTTCTGTACTCAAATGATGAAGTGCTTTGTGTTCATGTCATGACATGTTATATGTAAGTGCTCAGACAAACTGGTGACCTTAAATCAAATAAACCTTTCCATACACATCCATCCCTTCCTACCTCTGCCCTTAGTCCTCCATCCCTCCCTACCTCTGCCCTTAGTCCTCCATCCCTCCCTACCTCTGCCCTTAGTCCTCCATCCCAACCCCATACATCCATCTTTCATCTTTCTTTTTTCCCTTTTATTTGTGCGACAACAATAACCAGGAACCACATTAGAGATATGGCTTATCATCTCTCCTCTCTTATTCTCTTCCTCTCATCCTCTCCTCCTCTCTTACTGTCCTCCTCTCATCCTCTCCTCATCTCTTACTCTCCTCCTCTCCTCATCTCTTACTCTCCTCCTCTCCTCTCATCCTCTCCTCATCTCTTACTCTCCTCCTCTCCTCTCCTCTCATCCTCTCCTCATCTCTTACTCTCCTCCTCTCCTCTCAGTCTCTCCTCATATCTTACTCTCCTCCTCTCCTCTCATCCTCTCCTCATATCTTACTCTCCTGCTCTCCTCTCATCTTCTCCTCCTCTCCTCCTCTCCTCTCTTACTCTCCTCCTCTCTTACTCTCCACCTCTCCTCCTCTCCCAACCCCAGCCGCCTGTCGTGTGTGATGGAATGTTCAATATTCAAGGTTATCCATCACAGTGTGCTTAAAGTATGTTTAGTAGATTCAAGAGGGTGTGTTGAAGGGGTGACGGCCGGATGCAACACTGTGGCAGTTCATGTTAACAGTATGGACACTCCTCGGTTCACACACTCACACTCTCACACACAGTAGTCCAGTACTGTAGAGCTGGGATATAGGAAGGGAGGGATGGTTAAAGGAATAAATTGAGGATTGGGGGAGGGGGGGATGATTAAGAGAAGGAGGGTGGGGTGGTTGTAAGGGAGAGAGGGAGTGAGGGAGTGAGAGGGAAGGAGGGAGGGAGACTAAGGGAGGGAGGGATGGATGAACTGAGGAAGAGATTGAGGGAGGGAGGGATGAGCTGTATGGATGGTCCTTTCTCTATGTAGAATATGGCTTCTCAGAGAGACACTGACACAACTCTGTACAGACTAAGAGTGGGGGGACAAGAGAGAGAGGGGGAGGCGAAAGGGTGGAGCGAGGTTTTGCTAACTTCACACTAACAGTGGGGTAAAGGTCCATTGTCCACAAGGTTCAGAATGTTCTCACCCCTCAGGGTTAGGATGACTCTCTGGATCCACTTGTCCAGGTGAGTCAGAAGAAGCTGAGACACCTGGTGTCCCCTAGGCCAGCCACCCCCCCCCCATGGTTTCCCCCCCCCAGCACCCAGCTTCAGTGGGGGGGGGGGGGGGGGGGGGTCTTTCCGACCAATCCATGTTACAGTACGTCCATGGCAGCCTTAGGGCTAGCTCAGGTCTTTCCCATCCCCCGCCACCTTCCCTCTCTTTCAGTCATCCTCCGGCCCGGCGGCCCCCCTCAGTCCGTTCATGCAGAACTGCAGTCCAGAGGGGAAGGGGGGGTCGGAGGCGGAGAGGCCGCCGAAGGGGGGGAGGCCGGCCAGCCTCTGGAGGTGGGGGAAAAAGGCTGGCGGGGGACCCTTGTGGTGGCCATCCCCGTGGCCATGGTGGGAGGGGGGCAGCTCAGGGGGGGCGTAGCGGATGGTGCTGGGAGCATACAGGCTTTGGGGGCCCTGTGGCCCGAGAGCCAGTGGATGGAAGAGAACACGCCCGGCTGCACTCCCCGCAGCCAATCGCTGCAGCAGCTCAAAGTCAGGCCCCACCCCTCCCCGCCCCCCGAGCATGCCCCCCCTGTCCTCGCGGGGCAAGGGCGAGGAGTTGGACATAGGGGGGGAGAGAGTGGGTGAGGGAGGAGTGAAGAGACCTTTGGGCGGAGCTTCGCAGGAGGAGGAGGAGTCAGGAAGGGGGGTGGGTGGGCTGTCTCCACTCAGGCTGCCCGAGGGAGTGTGTGTGTGCGAGGGCGGTGGCTGGGTGTGTGTGTGTGTCCAGCGCCCGCCCGCGTTCCGGCTCTCCTGTTCAGTTTTGATGCTGGGGGGCCGGGAGGATGGGGGCGAGCCGGCCACGTTCTTCAGGTGCTGGATCACAGCCCGGCCGTTCTGCACCCTGGCCCCCACCCTCTCCCCCTGCCTGCCGTGGTCCCCTCCCCTCTTCCCTCCCCCTCCTCCCCCCTCCTCCCTCTTCATCCTCTCGCCGCCGTCTGCCCCCCCCTGGTCCCACCCCCTCTCCTCTTCTTCCTCCTCCCCCTCGCTCTCGCTTCCCAGGTCAGACGACGCGCTCTCCTCCGGGGGGTGGAACTCCTCCAGGCGCCGGCGTGTTTCCGGGGGCGCGCCGTCCGGGTGGGACCGCAGGCCACGCTTCCTCCTCTCCTCTGATTGGACGGTGGAGGAAGGGGCGTAGACTTCTCTGCCTTTCGAATGGGAGTCGCTCTTGTTCACTGAGTTTTTGATGGGCTGGGGGACTGCAAAAGAGGGTAAAGAGAGAAGAGGTCACAAAAGTTTACAGGATTGTGTGTTTGTGTGTGTGTGTGTGTGTGTGTGTGTGCGTGTGTGTGCGTACCTCGGGCCTGAGGTGACACGTCAGAGGGGGAGGAGCTGGCTCGTAGTCGCTCCGCCCTCAGAGTCTCTGGCAGCTGCAGCAGGTCCAGAGGGGTGTCTGGGAGCTCTGTACGACTGGGGGAGGGAACAAGAAGAGAGGGTGAGGGAGAGGAAGGAGAGAGGGTGAGAGAGAGAGAGAGAGAGAGAGAGAGAGAGAGAGAGAGAGAGAGAGAGAGAGAGAGAGAGAGAGAGAGAGAGAGAGAGAGAGGAAGGAGAGAGGGAAGAAGAGAACACAGAGAGAGGGAGAGAGAAGGAACTTCCAATGTCATCATCGTCGCCACACCCTTCCCTGTTTCAGCCATTGCACATTCAGTCCAATTGCACCCCCTCTCCCAAATCCAAAAATGCCCCTAACCACTAAATACATTTACACACTTCACAATCTTCACAAAACGCACACACATACTGTACCCCCCCCCCCTCCCCCCCACACACACACCCCTCCACCAGGGAGCCCTCCTCCATACAGAGTTAACCTCAGCTGAGGTGTCTGGTGCAGAGTCTAACAAGCTACAGTAATTACAGCACTAATTAACTAAAACACCATTCAGACTGAAATTCTGACATCCATTTGTTGTAATTATAAAGAGCCGGTCCTATTAGCATCGCAATTCAAACTGCTACTCTGGTTTTGTCTGACTCCTCTACGACTTGTCTGTGTGTGTTTGTGTGGTCTATGTGTGTGCGTGTGTTTGTGGTGTGTGAGTGAGTGGAGGTGTGGTCTGTGTGTGTATGTGTGTCTGTGTGTGCAGTGTAACAGTGAGACAAGGGATTTAGTTTGATGTTGTGTTATGCTCTTTGTTATTGCGTAGGTGTTGGAGTGAACAAGGCATTGAAGTGGATATTAAAGAACAAAAATATCCATTTTAACAGCAAGAACATAAAGAACAAAAGATTAGAACAGGTCTGTAACTCTGATTAAACTCTGGAGCTAAACTATAACTGAAATTACTACTGTAATGATATAATTACAAATGACAAAGGATTGTCATAATGACAGTTTATTAAATATGTGTAAATGAATGTGCTTCTAGCTCTATTCTAATCCTCTTCCAGTTTATAACAATATATTTGTTATTAAAGTGTGTGTGTGTTGGGGGGTGTCTGAATTTGTGTCTGAGCATGTGTGTGTGTGTGTATGTGTTTTTCAAGGGGCCTACCTGATGATGTAGTTCACCCAGATCACGTTACGTTCATGGGGGGCCTTGTGGTTGATGGAGACGGTGGCACAGGACTGGATCCACAGGTAGCCCCCCCTCCTCTGCAGCCAGCGGTAGTATCCTGTCACCACCTGGCCCTTCCTCAACACTGGGGCGAGAGACAAATAGAACAGACAGAGAGAGAGAAGGAACAAGAGAGAGAGAGAGAACAGACAGAGAGAGAGAGAGAGAGAGAGAGAGAGAGAGAGAGAGAGAGAGAGAGAGAGAGAGAGAGAGAGAGAGAGAGAGAGAGAGAGAGAGAGAGAGAGAGAGAAGTCAGATGAGATTGTAAACTCGAAGTCAATTTCCTAACAGGCACCAGAGGGCGCCACTGAAACCAGGCCCCACATTCACCCAGCATCTCAGTACCGGTTCAGAACCAGCTTCCAGCCAGATCGAGATGGAACCACTGGCTCTAGATCAGCACAGTAAGCTGATAGTCATCAAACAGTCCTCCAACTCAGTATTCTGACTGTGCTCTGACAGTGATAGAACAGTTCCACAGTTACAGGTTTTTAAACAGTATTCTAAGGATGCAGACTTTGGCAAAATTCTAACAGTATTTTAACAGTACTCCAAGAGTACTCTAGTGGTAATCTAGTAGTAAGATAGCATAGTAGCATATGAGCATAGTACATAGTCAATTTCTCTAGCAGTACTCTAATGGTTCTCACAGTCTTCGTGGCTCAGGCGGAGGTTCTCCAGGTCTTCTACATGGATGAAGTGGTAGCAGGTGTGGCCCACCACCTCTGCTGGGGTCAGGTCCATGTACTCCGAGATCCTACACACACACACACATATTCACACATACACACACACACACACATTCACACATAGACACATTCACACATACACATTAGACATATTCAGCCTCCTTGGGTTACATCTATCATTTCAACACACAAACACACGCACGCTCACAGTCCTACCTGTTCTCACAGTATGTGACCTGCAGATCCATGTTGACACGGAACACGAACATGTTGCTCTCCATGCGGACCTCGTTTAGGGTGGAAGGAGGGAGGGTGTGAGCCAACGCCACCAAGCCCATTGGTCGACGCACCGGTCGCCCCGAGCCAGGCACCAGGGCTGGCCGACAGCGGATTCTTCCAGTCACGTGAATCACCTGACAGGAAAATATTTGATTTTGACCAATCACAACCATCTATGCCAAGTTCAACTCTCAACTGGAATCCTTGAATTTGCTTGAATTGTGAAACTTGCGTGTATGTGTGTCACCTTGTAACCAGAAGATTTGATGTGGAGGCCTCTCTTGGTGAGTGTGGACTTCATCCTGATAAAGAAGCCCCTGTCTGGAGCCTCATCCCTGGGGGAGTGGGGGCTGGAGGGGGCTGGGGGGCGGAGACACCAAGAGACACTGAAGACGAGGGGCTGGAGTGTGCGTGGGTGTTAATGTGTGTGTGTGTGTTTGTTTGTCTGTGTGTATTTGTGTGTCAAATCAAAACAAATGTATTTGTATAGCCCTTTTTACATGCAAGCATGTCACAGAGGGCTTCACATACGCCCCTAGAACTGCCCCTCAACCGACCTAAACCCTCAAGGAGTGTGTGTGCTTTGTTTGCACTTTAATGTCCATCTTCGCCTTGTATCAAAACAAACTCACACACACATAGACACACGCTCACAGACACACACACATAGACACACGCTCACAGACACACACACATAGACACACGCTCACAGACACACACACATAGACACACGCTCACAGACACACACACATAGACACACGCTCACAGACACACACACATAGACACACGCTCACAGACACACACACATAGACACACGGTCACAGACACACACTCACAGACCCACGCTGCGCTCCCAGACGTACCGGGCTCTGGCGTGCCCGCCAGCGACGGCGTGGAGGCGGAGCTGGAGGCGCTCTCGGGCCCTGTGTGGCAGCCTGCCTCCGCCCGCAGGTGGGGTTGGATGCCCAGCCGCTCGGCCATCTCAACATGGTCGGCAGGGTGGATGTAGTCAAACACACTGCTGCCTGTCAACTCCACCTAACCAGGAGGGAGAGGGAGGGCAGAGAGGGAGGGAGGGAGAGTAAAAGGGTGGTAAAGGACAGAGACGCAGGGTGAGAGGTAAAAGGAGAGGGGAATTAAAAGAGGAAGATATAGAGGTTAGAGAGAGGGGAGAAAGGGAGGGAGAGATAAAAAAGAGAGGGAGAGAGAGAGGGGAGAAGGGACAGAGAGAGGGGAGAAGGGAGAGAGAGACACACACAGAATGATCATCTGAGGGTTATTGCCTTTCTTGTGTCTCCTCTTGGTCTTTAAAGTCAAGGAGATGTACTCTCCTCAGCACTCTCCTTCCTCTCAACCTCTGTTCATTTACAGCCCTCCCTCCCCCACCTCCACCACCCCAGGATGGAGGCCAGTACCGCTACAGTCCAGTGGTGCTATCAGCTGCCCCAGTCCCCAGCCCCCCAATCTCCCAGCCCCCCAGCCCCCAGCCCCCAGCCCCCCAGGCACCCAGGCCCCCCAACCCTCCAGTAGACCCCTGTCTGTCTGACTGATTGTCTGACTGCTTGTCTGTCTGCCTATCTGTCTGTCTTTCTGTCTGTCTGCCAGTCTCCCCCCTGTTTTACCGCCTGCTGCAGCAGCCTCCCTGGTCTGTAGGACAGAGACATTTATTAGGGGATTAGATCCATTTACTGGAGCTATATGGGATCTTCAGCAGCATGTCTTCAAGGACATCACTGCTGGAGAGAAGCTAACTGCAGAGAGGGAGGGAGGGATGGGGAGACAGAGAGAGAGGGGGATGAAAAGAGAGGAAAGGAGGGAGGGAGGGATAGAAAAATAAATTGAGAGAGAGAGCGATGGAGATGTAGATAAAAAGAAAAGGAGACGGAGGAAAAGAGTTAGAATAAATGAGAGAGGGGGGAGAAGGAGAGGGAGGGATAGAAATAAAGAAAGAAAGGGGAAGGCGAACAGAAAAAGGTATGGAATGTGAGGAAGAGAGGAGGTGTTTGTGTGCCCGCGCGTGTGTGTGTGTGTCTTTTAGGTGCCTGTTTGTGTGTGATTGTTTGTGCATCTGTGACAGTGTGAGCGAGTGTGCACAGGTTGTTGTGAATGTGTTGAATGAATGTGTGTGTGTGTGTGTGTGGTGGACCACTGCCCGGACGCCTCATACATATTAAAGCTCTTGCTATTATTTATATCATGTCTCTCCTTTCCTCTCGCTCCCCCTCGCTAACCCCCACCCCTCACACACACACACACAGCCCCACTCTCCTCTCCTCCACTGACTGATGGGGGGCGTGTGGGGGGGTAGGTGGGGGCAGAAGGGGTCTGCATACTAACCAGTCCCAGATCAATTCCCCCACTCTTCCTCCTCACTCTATCTCCCCCTCTCTCTTCCTCTCCTCCCACGTCCTTTTCCCTCCATCCCTCTCCTCCATCTATGCTTCCATCCCTTCCTTCCTCCTCCGTTCTTGTTTTCTCTTCCTTTCCTCTTTCCTTCCTTTGTCCTTTCCCCTCCCTCCGTCCCTCCCCCTCTCCTCCCCCTTCTCCCCTGCTGCGTACACAGGTATGGGGAGGTCCAGGGTTCATCTCCCGTCTGTCAGGCCTGCTCACCTGTGTGGGGGGGTTACCCTCCAGGGAGGCTGTAGTGAAGGCGGCAGGCTCTGCCCTTGGTCAAGGTACCTGACCTGGACTAAGCCGGCTAAGCAAGCCCCCTGTCTGGGGCAGGCCCAGGGGAGAAGCCAGGGTAGAGAGGTCATGGGGGAAACAGACAGACCCACAGGAACAACCAGTCCTCCACAGCCACAACCACCAGTTACTCCTCCCTCCACCCCCCTCTTTCTCTCGCTCTCTCTCTTTTTTTCTCTCCTCCCATATGCCCATCCCAGCTGCAAGACCAGGTCTGGATGATTAGGCGGGTGTCTGGGTAGATGTTCTGTGTGTGTGCATGTTCTGTGTGAACCATCTGGTCCTTCACAGCTAACAAACCAGGTTCTCATTTCAGACACTAACAACCTCTCTCTCCCAGGACAGCACGTATGGATCACCTGTTTACAACAGCAGAATTACTCTCTCCTCTCTCTGACTCTCCCTCTCTCTCTCTCTCTCTCTCTCTCTCTCTCTCTCTCTCTCTCTTCTCTCTCATATCTCCTTCTGTTGTCTTTCTCTCATTCTTTCTCATGCTCTTACATCACTCTCTCTCTTACTTTCATGTTCTTTCTCTTTATCAATCCATCTTTCTCTTCTTCTTTCTCCTTCACTCTACCTTTCTCTCACTTCCTCTTTTTCTTTTTCACTCATTCACCATTTGGTGTATTTGTCATTGCGAAGACAATGCATACACGCACACATGCACGCACACATGCACACACACATGCACACACACACACACACACACACAAACCTTTTTCTCAAGGAGGGTTTAATACATTCTGCAAAAGACCCTTGACCACACCAAATCTCCCCTTCAAAAAAACAATCAATTACTCTGCTATTGTAATGTCCTCCCTCTTTCCTTCCTTCCTCCCTCCCTCTCTCTCTCCCTCCCCCTCTCTCAGGCTGTACCCTATCCTTTATCCCTCCCGACATTTCTCTCTTATCACTCCTCTCCCCCTCCCTCCCTCCCTCCCTCCCTCCCTCCCCACGCTCTTTCTTTCTCTTTCTGTCTATATCAGTCCCTCCCAAGCCCCTTGGTGTACTCCTCTCCTCCCCCCCACGATCAATCTGGCTTTTAAGGAGCCGATCGATTCGTTCCCCCAGACGGGCTGGGCGCGCCAGGGCGACACTTTGATTGCTGGGCCAGTAATTACTATTATTATTTATGCATCTGGGCGAAATGGCAGGACTTAACATTCCCACTACAAGGGGCCAGTGGCAATCACCAGAGGTGAGCACCTGAGAGGTAGGGAGGGGAGGAGGGGAGGAGGAGAGAGGGAAGGAGGGGAGGTGGAGAGAGTGGAGGGGAGATAGGGGGAGATGGGGGGAGATAGGGGAGGGGGGAAGGGGGAGAGAGGGGAGGTAGGGAGGTAGGGAGGGAGGGAGGAAGGGAATGAGGAAGTAGAACAAGGGAGAGAGAAATGGGGGGATGGAGATAAAGCGAGCAAGAGAGAGAGAGATGGAAAGGGATAGTATCACCCCTGAGAGATACCGTGAGGGATTGGCAAAGGAGCACAGTCAAACATATTCGGATCCTCTGGGGAAGGGACATCAAAGCATAAAAGCGCATGTGTGTGTGAGAGCAGGTGTGTGTGTGTGAGAGCAGGTGTATGTGTGCATGTATGTGTGAGTGTGTGTCTGCGCGTGTGTGTATTTGTGTGTGTGACTTTGTGTGTGTGTGTCTTACCTGTGAGAGTCCTAGGTAGATGGAGACTGTCTCTGAGATGTAGAGGAAACGTCCCTCCTGACTGACGACGAACACGAAACCGTCCAGGGACTGTGTGACACACAAACACACACACACACACACACACACACACATGAATACACATACATGCGCGCACACACAAGCAGACACATGGGCAAACACACATACCGTACACGTACAGACCCACACCATAGCACATGCACACACAAGCACAGAAACACACACACACAGAGGCAAACAGCAAGAGAAAAACAAGACAGACAAATTAGAGCAATTAGTGCGTATCGAGCAGATTACAATGAACAGTCACTGGAGAGCTCTCAGCTTCTCACCTCTCTGTCTGTCGCTGTGGGACAGATTACATCTAAACACACACACATGTACAATTACATACACACACACACACACACACAGAAAAACCCCAATCACAGAAACACACATGTGCACTCACAGGTACACACACACACCTACACACAAACTCAGAAGCCTCCCAGGTTAGCTACATACCAGCATGCCTGACAGAGTCAACTTGCATGACTACCCATACAGCCCAGAGCTGTTCACATCTTTACCAATAAACACTTTATTATGGTCTGTCTACTGAGAACAGACACACACACATTTCTTCTGCTTTTCTCTCTGTCTGTGTCCGTCTCTCTCTCTCTGTCTCTCTTTCTGCCACAGTTTCCCTCTCTGCTTTCACAGGGACCTCTTATGCTGAACAATGATTGCTATTTTGTCTGGCAACACTTAAAGTGGCGGTAATTTATGCAACTGACACAACCGGTATGCAAATGAGAGTGTCCCGGGCGTGCGGTGGCGTGCGAGCGCAGCAAAAGGGAGGGGCTCTGAATGAGGGGGACATAAAGTGCAATTATCAGCCTATTACTGGCGAAGGGCAATGGGGGGCGGCAGTGGGAGGCGAATCAAACAGCCCTCAAAAGCGCGCTTGTTTGATTCCTGTCAAAGGAAATCTGTCTGGTTGGAGAAGAGAAGAGATGGTTTCATCCAGCAGACACACGTTACTTGAATGTACCTGAACGTTTGTCTTTAATGTGTGTTAGATATGTCTCTCTATTGGCATTCTAAGACTGAGTTGTGTTTTATTTTAGTGGGAGGTGTGAATCAAGTGCACCCCCACGGTGTATGGAGATTCTACTTAGTTTTTACACCTCTGACCTGACTCTTATTTGACCTCACTCCTTTCCCTCTGTAATATCTCTCTCTTCATCATCTGCGTAAACACGTCACAGGCGTGTTTACTTGGAACAGGTGTGTGTGTGTTGGCATGTAACAGGCGTGTGTGCGTTTACCTGGAACAGGTGTGTTTACTTGGAACAGGTGTGTGTGTGTTTGCATGTAACAGGTGTATGTTTACCTGTAACAGGTGTGTGCATGTTTACCTGTAAAAGGTGTGCTCCCAGGTGCAGTTCAAACATGTCAGTAGTCAGAGAATGGGAGGAGCGTCGGACTGCAGGGAGACACAAGTACACCCATCATCAACATGAGATACAGATACACGCATCATCAACATGAGACACAGATACACGCCTCATCAACATGAGACACAGATATACGCATCATCAACATGAGACGCGGATACACACGGATGGAGAAGCTACTTTAAATGCATCTCTAACAAATGCTATCAGAGATGGTCAAAGTGTAGCTGTTTACTGAAGCAATTACTCTCCAAGCTGAAAAGGAGGATGAGGGAGGGTTGGAGGGAGGGAGGGAGGGGGGATGATTGTTATGGATAGAAACAGAGTGAAAGAAAGAAAGGAGAGAGGAGAGAAGAGAGAGGGAGAACGTCTCCTTTAGTCTATCAGAGAGAGATATGGCCCACATCCCTGGCAGGAGGGCTGAATGTACAAATCACATTCATCCACTAGCTGTTTTATTTGTGAGCTAAGGTGTGAGTGTGTGTGTGTGTGTGTGTGTGTGTGTGTGTGTGTGTGTGCATGTGGATATCTATGTCTGTGTGTTGCTGTGAGTCAGAATGAAATCAATACACGTTATGACAGGAAAATGAAAGTAGTGTTCTGGGGTTACTACTGAACATGGGGGAAGACACACACACACGCACACTCTCTCTCTCTCTCTCTCTCTCTCTCTCTCTCTCTCTCTCTCTCTCTCTCTCTCTCTCTCTCTCTCTCTCCCTCTCTTTCACACACACACACCGCACACACATACAACACACGCACATACACTAACACACACACAGTCAAACACACACGTTTACATTCAAAGAGACCAACACAACCTCACAAACATAAATACAGCGCTGCTGGACAAAGCCACAGTGGCATTGTGTGATTGGGGTCCCCCTGTGAGGAAGCAGCAGAATATTAATGAGACGGGCCCATTCAGGCTGTGAAAGGGGGTCTGGGTCCCGCTGGAGGGGGAGGGGACCTCGGCCCTCTCTCTGCCTGCTTGACAGCCCCGGAGCTGGGATGCAGAGGACCAGGACCCCTGGGCGTCTGGGACCAACCCCCATCACCATCCCTCTGATACAAAACCCGTACATACACATGGAGACACATGAAGAGGCGCACACACACACACACACACACACACACACACACACACCCTTGCGGAGCTCCAGGGAGAATGGGCTGGTGATCTGTAGTGATGAGTGGTGCCCGGGGGGGGAGGGGTGAAGCAGACCTAAGATGTTGTCACACTGGGCCAGTAAGCCTGACAGATGAGTCTACACACACACACACACACGCACACAAGAGTTCCTGTGTTTGTAATACTATACTTGTGAGGACCACAACCTGACAACAGACCTTTAAAGTGAGGACATTTTTCTTTGTGAGGACATTTTGGCTGGTCCTCACAACCAAATCGCTTCAAACTCTTACACAGACCCCCTATGACCATAGGCATCCATCTCTGCAAATTTCACCAAAAGTCCTCACCTATGTGGTAGTCCGTCAAAAACTGTGTTTTGGCTCTATGCTCTAGTGCACCCCTGTAGGCCAGGCTTGGTGTTGCATTCGGATTTTCCCATTGAGTTGCACACCTTTTTTGATTGGTTTCTGAATCAGGGCTATTTTTCTGATTGGCTAGAATTTTTTTACCACGTGACCAAGGGAGAGGAAGGATGTGGCCACCTGCTTTTGCTTCATTTGGGAACCCAAATGCAATACATAGACCTGGATTAACTTGTATATCAGTTACTAAATGTCTCACATATTATATTTGAGCTTGGGGAAAAAAGTAAAAGGGCTGCTAGTTCAATGTTTATTACAATCTAGGCCAAACATAAAGTTTATAAAATCAATGGCGATTTTGGCTTTACATTTTTGAAAAACATTTTTAAGTCCTCATTTTGGGACCAATAATAATCCTCATTTTGGGGCCAATTAAGATTTCTAAATTTGCGAAAATGATTCGGCTTTAGTTTCATTATGATGTGCATCAGGTCAAATAATTCAATGTGTGCGCACATTTGCATTGCCCCTCTTTGTAAGTTTCGCCTTTTCCCACACCATTTGATGGATTATAAGATTGCTGCAACTATTGCCCACATTTCTGTCTGTCAATCTCTCCGCGAAGCACGAAGCGCAGTTGGGAGAGTGGCAGTTTGAAAACGACGCCCCACCCCCTCTGCCATGCACTGCACTCGCGATCTGACTTATTGACAGACATATCATGCTCACTCTGATTGTTTTACATATGTTGATGAATTCTATACGTACATATTAAGGAAAAGGTTTTGAAATTGATATTCAGCCAAACTTTGCATTGCATAGTCTATGCAATTATGTCATTGTATTTGGTATAGATTAATTAATTGCACACTTTGAATAGTCTCCTAACATAAACATTTGTGTGCCAGTCATAAAATATGGGAGACATAAGGCTGCATAATGTGTGGCCTTGGGAGAGTGGTTGTGAAGTGGCAGTTTAAAAACGATACATTTAGTCAATTAGCAGACGCTCTTATCCAGATACCCCTCCCCCACCCCCACTGCTCTGCACTCACTGAATGCGATCTGAAATCTTGACAGAGACTTATTAAGTTTACTCGGATTTTTTTACATTATGTAAATAAATTCTATATAGGATTTTTTTTAATAAATAATACTACTTTTAGCTTGTTCATGAGATTTTCCAGACTTATGATGAAACTTTTTATCTGATATTCAGCCAAACTTTGCATTGCATAGTCTATGAAATTATGTAATTGCATGAAATCTATTTGGTATGGATTAATTAATTAATTGCCCACTTTGAATAGTCTCGTAACATAAACAGATAAACAGTTGTGTTTGTGTGCAAGTCATAAAAGCTGGGAGACATAAGGCTGCATATTGTGTTGCTTTTGGAGAGTGGTTGTGAAGTGACAGTTTGAAAACGATACATTTAGTCAATTAGCAGACGCTCGTATCCTGATACCCCTCCCCCACCCCCACTGCTCTGCACTCACTGACTGCGATCCGAAATCTTGACAGAGATTTATTAAGATTACTCAGATTTTTTTTAAATTCTATTTAGGATTTTTTTTTTTTATAATACTACTTTTAGCTTGTTCGTGAGATTTTCCAGACTTCTGACAAAACTTTTAATCTGATATTCAGCCACACTTTGCATTGCATAGTCTATGCAATGATTTAATTGCGTGCAATGTATTTGGTATAGATTAATTAACCACTTTGAATATTCTCCTAACATAATCAGATACACATTTGTGACAGTCATTAAAGTTGGGAGACCTAAGGATGCATATTGTGTTGCCTTAGGAGAGGTTGGTAAGTGGCAGTTTCATACATTTGATTTGGCTTCCAGCACAGCACAACTCACTCACCCCTCCCCCACTAGGTTCTGAGTGGCAAAGCTTATGACAGGTGGTCAGTGGTGTGTGTAAGTCAGAGGACTCAAATCAGAGAGGGCAATTTAGGCAGGAAAACTGTTTTAAGGATTGTTGATGGAAAACGCGTTTTGGTCACTTTAAGATATATTATTATTTTGTTTTAATTACTTTATAGTTAAGTGAATCAGCCCATGCAACACACTAAGATTGTAATAGTCAGTTACTTGTGGTCCTGTGCTCTCCTGGTCAAACCTGTGTGCCCGGTTTGGGAGTAGCAGATAGTGATCCATTGTTGTTTTGATGGAGGTCCACACCAGCAGTCAGCCACACAGGCCAGAACAAAACCACGCAGGGCAGTACAGTCAGCCACACAGGCCAGAACAGAACCACACAGGCCAGAACAGAACCACACAGGCCAGAACAGAACCACACAGGCCAGAACAGAACCACGCAGGGCAGTACAGAACCACACAGGCCAGAACAGAACCACACAGGGCAGTACAGTCAGCCACACAGGCCAGAACCAAACCACACAGGCCTGTACAGTCAGCCACACAGGCCAGGACAGAACCACATAGGCCAGCATAGAACCACACAGGCAGTGCCGGTCCTAGCACTATTGGCGCCCTATAGGCAAGATTTATCACCAGGTGTGTAGGTCCTCGAGGGTAGGCACATTGCAGCCGATCACCTTTTCAGCAGCTCGGTTGATACGCTGCAGTCTGCTCTTGTCATTCCTGCGGAAGCTGAAGAAATTCAACCTGCCAAAGACAATGATGGTGCACTTCTACACAGCCATCATTGAGTCCATCCTCACCTCCTCCATCACCGTCTGGTACGCTGCTGCCACTGCCAAGGACAAGAGCAGACTGCAGCGTATCATCCGCACTGCTGAGAAGGTGATCGGCTGCAATCTGCCCACCCTCGAGGACCTTCACACCTCGAGGACATGACAGATCTCTTATTGTTCTATCAAGTGCGGAAGCCTGACCGTCATTGTACTAGCTATACAAGGCTTGCTGTCCCCTCACCTCCCAGGTCAGATATGACCACCTGACTGCTCTGGACTCTTGATTACCTGAATGTCTGACTACATAACTGCTTGTCTGATTGCTCCCTCAGCCACATAATACCTGTGATTTATTCCTTGAATGAAGACAGGTGTTTAAGGATATTGTATTACACCAAATTCCTTATCTACTGTATGTACAGTATTTTATTTTCTAGCTAACATTTCTCTTGACTAATGGACATTTTACATGGTCAGTTTCATATAATATGTAACTACAAATGGTATTTGAGAAGCACACCAACATAAGCACAAAAAGGCAGTTGAGAACCACTCATTAATCCACTACCAATCACCTGATATTGGCAAGCAAATCGAAATAACGTTCTCAAATCTGATGTGCTATTAAATATTTATAACATTTTATCAGAACATGTATTCATCTTTAAGACATTTAGTTATGGGTAACCGTTCTACTCGGGCACGAACACATGTCCACGTACATTTATGCATCTAGATATTTAAATAAGCAGTGTTTGTCAACGTGTTTCTGGATCAACATGGATACTTTCCATTGGCGACTGCATCAACTTCGTTTGCATCACGCTAAATGTGAAATAAGTTTCCAAAATTACAAGTACATGAACCGTACTACGGATCAAGAATCTACACAGAAATTACTAAAAAAGGTAAGCACGTTTTTTTTAAATTTATTTATTGTATACAAATATTAGCAACTACAATTGGCCTCGTGAATATGCAGTAGAACAATCCATAAAATCGTCATAACAGCGGAGCTTCTGCCATTCAGACTCAAGCTCCGATCCCGGTAAGTTAGAGTAGGCTGATGCTTGATAAAAAGTTGATTGCTTGTAAAAAAATGATTAAATTCGATGGCGTGTGATTAAAATCCACATTTACCAAAGATTATTCCAATGGATGAAAAAATTTAACTTTCCAAAGATGCATATTAGCAAAGTATTTAGGAGAAAAGATCAAACAGCGATGACGCACGTGGAGTTTTCCGTAAAACCAATGCTAGCAGTCACGCTAATAATATTGTAGTATTTGGTTTGGTTCAATGTATAGCAACAAATGCTGAGTGTATAAATGATGATATTTACATTTATTTATATAATTTGTCTAAAATGCATCCTTTATGCGTCGTGATTCGAGCTTTAGTAAAGGCCGCACATGACGCACGTTAGGCCATTTTGATAGCCACTCGGTGATTAGGCTACATTGGATCATTTAACGTTATCCAGAGAGTGTGTACCGTAAACTCGTTTTAAAATTGATCCATTTGCTATTTCAGATGCTACGTATTTAGTTAAACTCTTCATTTCGTTTTGAATAGGTCATGGAGTCAAGGAAAACCCGAGAAAAGGTAACCATTGTTTTTCTGTAGGCTAGATATTTTAGATCCACACAAAACCTCCATTATATCCCTCTCAATCGCTACATAAATCTAACTCAGTCAAGTTGAGAGAAAGTAGATAGGGGAAAGCATGCACCTGCCAAGTGACAAGAGGTTAACTGTAATGCAGTCATTTAATATACCAATATAATAACAGATATTGTGCTGTGTGTATGTATATATATATATAACATAATTTTTTGTTTTTATTTTTTAAAGGACCCTAAGTATGTAGAGAGTAATACGGAATGCAGTGCCTCAGAATATTTGCCGGAGGAAAGCACTTCGGAGGACTCATGTGCATCCCCTTTAAAAAAGCTTGCCAGCGCCTCAAAGCAGCCAGCCAGCGCCTCAAAGCAGCCAGCCAGCGCCTCAAAGCAGCCAGCCAGCGCCTCAAAGCAGCCAGCCAGCGCCTCAAAGAAGCCAGCCAGCGCCTCAAAGAAGCCAGCCTGCGCCTCAAAGAAGCCAGCCAGCGCCGTAAAGCAGCCAGCCAGCGCCGTAAAGCAGCCAGCCGCCACCTCAAAGCAGCCAGAGGGAAGCCTGTCTGAGGCCCCACTAAAATCAGCTCCAGTCACTCCCATGGAACTCTGTGACATGGGAGTGACTGTGGATAATGGTGAGTCATTATTATATGTTAAGAAGTGCAGTAAAGAGGGGGGAAGAAGAAAATGGGACAAAAAACATTACTGTATCTACTGCTTTAAGCCTCAAAGCAAAATAGCAAGACACCTTGAAAGGAAACACAATAAGGAACTAGAAGTAAGTCGCGCAATCTGTTTCTCAAAGGGCTCCAAACAACGTCTACTTTTGCTTGAAAAAATCAGAAACAAAGGTGACTATCACCACAATGTAGAAGTACTAAAACGATGTGATGGAGAGCTTGTAACATGGAGGCAGCCCACACATGATGTATCACCAAGCAAGTACCTGCCATGCAAATACTGTTTAGCTTTATTTGTTAAAAATGACCTTTGGAAGCACCAGAAAAAATGTAAATTAAGACCAGAAGCAAAGTCTTCCAAAAGGGAGAGAGTACAAGCTTCAGCAACCTGCCTCATTCCAAACGGAAGTCATGCTTCCGAAGAAAGCAGAAGGGTTACAGACAAAATGCGAATTGATTTGGTCTCTATGGAGTTGAAGTCGGACCCCTTGATCTGTACATATGCAGAACTCATGTATGACACGCACGAGGAAAGTCAACTTGGATACTGTGCTCAAAAAATGAGGGAGTTGGGTAGATTCATCCTTGCTGTCAAAAGAATAGATCCAAGTGTCAAAACTCTAAGGGAGGTCTGTGTTCCAGCTAGATTCAAGTTGGCTGTATCAGCAGCCCTAAACGTTTGTGGATATTTAAAACAAAAGAGGAGTTTCAATATTCCATCACTGGCCTGCAAGCTGGGATATTCGTTGAAGAGGGTGGCTGAAATAATAGTGGGTGAAAGTGTGCAGCAGGAAGATTCTGCGTCTGAAAAGGATGCAGCAAACTTCATCAAGTTGATCGAAACTTACTGGAGTGTGTATGTCTCCAAACGTGCCAGGACTAACCTAGAAGAGAAGAAATGGAACAAAGATGACATGATTCCGCTGACAGAAGATGTAGTCCTACTCCAAAAACACCTCAAGGCTTTGGAAGACAAATCAAAAGAACAACTGGCTGAGGCACCTAGTCCAACAGCCTGGAAGGTTCTTTGTGAGAGTCTGCTTGCACAGGTTATACTCTTCAATCGGAGACGTGAAGGGGAGGCATCAAAGTTACTGATGCAGACCTATCAGAACAGAAACAGGGCTCCACTTAATGCTGATGTCTACCAGAGCCTCTCAAAGTTAGAGCAAGAACTAAGTGAACAGTTCACACGGCTAGAGATAAGGGGGAAAAGAGGTCGCAAAGTACCTGTCCTCCTCACCAAAAGAGTGACTGCATCACTTGACTTACTTATCAAGTATCGATCTGACGTTGGTGTGCCAGAAGACAACCCTTATGTGTTTGCCAGAGTCGAGGCGCAGACTCCTATCAGAGGCGCAGACTGCCTGCGCAAGTTTGCAGATGCTTGCAAAGCGGCTCACCCAGAGAGACTCAGGTCCACCAAACTGAGAAAACATGTTGCTACACTTTGCCAGATTATGAATTTAAAAGACAATGAAATGGACCAGGTTGCAAAGTTCATGGGCCATGACATACGTGTCCATCGAGAGTACTACCGCATGACCGAAAACACTCTTCAACTTGCCAAAATGAGCAGAGTTCTGATGGCCATTGAGCAGGGGACACACACATACAAGGGGAAATCTCTTGATGAAATCTCTGTCAACACAACTGGTGTGTAAACTTGATATATTCCCTTATACTAATTAATTAATTAATTGGTTTACTAAACAAATTACATTTTTCAGACACAGAAAGCAGGGTTCTTCAGAGACGAGAAGATGCCACAGACAGTATTCCAGACAATGACGAGAAAGGTAAGCCATGATCCTCTGAGGCTACAAGGTTAACCAACCTGTAACTACAGATGTTGGAGCATAACACATTGGCTTGTGGGATTGTATGCAGTCAAAATTGGGAGGATGAAAGTGTCATAACTTATATCATATCTTGCTTGTTTCACAGTTCTTACCATCAGCTCCTCCCCCACCTGGGATTTTGATGCAGATGATGAGACTGGTATGCCATTATACATATTTGTTGGAAATCTTGGCACATTGACCATCAAATTTGTTTAGATGGCTGTTTATATTGTTTGATTAAAACATTAGTTTGTGTGCTTAAATGTTTCAGACACAGAGAGTAAGCTGATTCCAAAGACTGCCGTTCCACCAAAGAAACGACCCAGAACTTCCTCCACTGTTGCAAATGAAGATCCCGGTAAGTTTGAGGCGATTTCAAGACATCCATAGTGAGAGTTGTAAAGGCGCTAAGCACACCATTAAACAGTTAAATAATTGTGTGCTTGAATGTTTTTCAGAAACAGAGAGTAAGCTGATTCCAGAGTGTGCTGTCCCACCAAAGAAACGACCCAGAACTTCCTCCACTGTTGCAAATGAAGAGCCCGGTAAGTTTGAGGCAATTTCGAGACATCCATAGTGAGAGTTGTAAAGGCGCTAAGCACTCCATTAAACAGTTACATAATTTACTTTGTATTCATTTTTGTTGTCCCTTCTGTAGTAGCTGTGAAAGGTCAAAAGATGCCCTGGAGACCAGAAGAAAGGGATGCAGTTTTTCAGCACTTGGGGAAATACATAACTTTACAAAGAGTACCAGGGAAGACTGAGTGCATGGCATGCCTCAATAAAGAGCCTACCCTCCACAGAAGATCTTGGAAAGATGTAAAAAATTACCTTCACAATTCTATTCAAAGCATCAAGAAAAAAATGGCTCGTGATGAAGCAGGATTAAAAGACAAGAAATAAGATGGAGTTAATGGATGAGGGTGGTTAGTTAGATCAGTGGTTCCCAACCCTGGTCCTCAGGGCACCCCTGTCCTGCATGTTTTAGATGTTTCCCTGCACCAACACACCTGATTAAAATGAATGGTCAAAAGCAGGCTTCTGCAGAGCTGGATAACAACCCATTCATTTGAATTAGGTGTGTTGGAGCAGGGAAACATCTAAAGCATGCAGGACAGGGGTGCCCTGAGGACCAGGGTTGGGAACCACTAAGTTAAATGTTTAGTTTAAGCTAAAAATGTTAGTTAGGGGCTAAAGAGGGGTTAGTAAGGGGATGGGGAGCATTGGGGTCCTCATTGTTTTGTTTTAAATGTTGACTACTGATCCAACTACGTTTGCTCATTAAATGTCATGATGCCCCCCTTGTTCATCCAAGCTTTGGACATACAGGTATGACATAAGTTGGAGTTCTAATAAAGATACAGTTTGTCAACTGAAACCCTCACCTTTCTAATATATTTTATACATATTGACAAGGACAGCCAGGAAAGACTGAACACGTGGCATGCCTTAAGATTCCTTGGGATCTCTGAACTGTCTGATTTCAAGTGTGTTGGAGGTCAAAGAAGGTGTTGACCAGCACTGACCAGTTGGTAAAGTCCATTATCCACAGAGCATGTCGGTCATCTAGGTGGAAGCTGGTGGTGAGTTTTCCAGCAAGAATGTTTGCTGGGACGGTTAGGGTGTTTCAATGCCTAGAATTTTCATACAGCAGGCAGGCTGTAGTGCTGGGGGGTCTGGATGCATATGTATGCTTAATACTTGGCAATACTAGTCTATCTTTAACTACTGTGTTTGCACCAACATCACCACAAACCATACTTGATTTACCTAAAATAGTACCTCATTCGGGACAGGTGGAGCAATGCTCCCCACTAGAATAAACCAGGTTTACAAAATAATGTCAAAACATGTAGGATACTATAAGCTAAATAACTAGATCCCTTGTGCTAGCCAACTCGTCAGGTGTTATGAATAGCGTACTGTAGATTTGTTTTTGTTGCGGTTTAGCCCTCTGCAAGATGTAAACAGCGAGGTATGAAATACATTTGCCAACATAAGTAGATAAATACATTTGCATTCTACGTTGTTGAAATAATATTTGTACGCGTACGTGACCTAGGTTAAATAATTTCATGTCAAAATTGCAGAACCACACAGGCCAGCATAGAACCACACAGGCAGTGCCGGTCCTAGCACATTTGGCGCCCTATAGGCAAGATTTATCACCAGGTGTGTAGGTCCTCGAGGGTAGGCACATTGCAGCCGATCACCTTCTCAGCAGCTCGGTTGATACGCTGCAGTCTGCTCTTGTCATTCCTGCGGCAGCTGAAGAAATTCAACCTGCCAAAGACAATGATGGTGCACTTCTACACAGCCATCATTGAGTCCAGCCTCACCTCCTCCATCACCGTCTGGTACGCTGCTGCCAAGAACAAGAGCAGACTGCAGCGTATCATCCGCACTGCTGAGAAGGTGATCGGCTGCAATCTGCCCACCCTCGAGGACCTTCACACCTCGAGGACATGACAGATCTCTTATTGTTCTATCAAGTGCGGAAGCCTGACCGTCATTGTACTAGCTATACAAGGCTTGCTGTCCCCTCACCTCCCAGGTCAGATATGACCACCTGACTGCTCTGGACTCTTGATTACCTGAATGTCTGACTACCTAACTGCCTGTCTGATTGCTCCCTCAGTCACCTAATATCTGTGACGTATTAATTGAATGAAGACAGGTGTTTTAAGGATATTGTATTACACCAAACTCCTTATCTACTGTATTTACTGTATCCTCTTTTCTATCTAACATTTCTCTTGACTAATGGACATCGGATTCATTTTATATGTAACTGCAAATGGTAATTGGGAAACACACCAACATACACACAAAAAGGCAGTTGAGAACCACTCATTTATCCACTAACAATTTTTATCTTTTATCAATCTTTATATAACTACTGTGTTTGTCTGCACCAACAGCACCAAATATAATTTATTGTATGTGAAAACGTAGGCAACTTGGAAATAAACCGGTTTCTGATTCTGATTATAATGAATTATTTTGGGTTATCAACCCCTCTGCTAATTTACTAATATGGCCAACATTTTTATAGTTTATGGATTTCATTCATACTTCATTGATTGGTCGTGGCCAGGATTGCTGTAAGCTAAATAATTAACCAGTTTCCTTGTGCTAGCTAACTCGTTGTTAACTGACGTCAGGAGATATGAATACTGTAGATCTTTTTTTTTTATACCGGTTTAACGCTCTAAAAGACTGCAAGATCTTAAAGAAGATTGCCAACATGTGTCTGCCGTATTGGTAAGTCAATATATTTTTTAGCAGGTATCAGTTATTTTGTGAGTGACTTTACTGTATTAACCTGCCTAATTACACAGGTAGTTAAATAGATTTGCATTCGGCGTTGTTTAAATAATCTTTGTGCTTGTGTGCGTACGTGACCTAAATAATTTCATGCGAAAATTGCTAACGCATCTGTAATAGTTCGGTAGTTAAAATACATAATCAAAATAAGTCCATTAAAACCCATACACCACAATCTGCTTTTACATTAAATCGTTTAATTTAAACTCGTGCAAATTGGTTTGTCGACAACTAAAGTGAAAGCCATAGTCAGTATATGAGCGGCATATACCAAAAATGGCGATCCGGTGGTGGACAAAAGAAAAGTCATGTGATCTAAAATCTACCTAGTAACAGAGTAGTAACCAGTGGTCCTCACACCGGCGGGTCTGTGCACATATTTTTTCTTACGAGTGTATGGTGATTTTGAGGTGACTTCTGGCCTCGTGAGAGCCACCTAGTGCTAAAATATATTTTTTCAGGCTCCCTGCTCCTCCAGATAGGGTGGCCCTCACTTCGTGGGGTCTGAGTCAAGGTCCTCACATGGGTACAATAACCAGTATGTGTGTGTGTGTGTGTGTGTGTGTGTGTGTGTGTGTGTGTGTGTGTGTGTGTGTGTGTGTGTGTGTGTGTGTTTAGTAGTGTGTCTGTGTGGGTTTCTGTTTTAGAAGTGTAGAGTGTAATGTGTAGAGTGTGCATGTGTGAATGTAAGTGTGTTTTAGTAGTGAGTGTGTGTGTGTGTGTGTGTGTGTGTGTGTGTGTGTGTGTGTGTGTGTGTGTGTGTGTGTGTGTGTGTGTGTGTGTGTGAATGTTAGTGTGTTTTAGTAGTTAGTTGTTTTTGTGTGTGTGTGTGTGTGTGTACAAAGCTTCCTGTCCCATTCCTAAGCTGTGCTTGTGGTCTCACTGTGGAGATGTGAGAGGAGAGGAAACAGTCATCACAGCGTGGTAGGGCTACTAGGGCTCACCAACTTCTGACACAGTTAGGTAGACATTTCACTGCATCATTTCTTAAACGTCATTTTGTCTTTTGCACCCCAACCCCCTCATCCTCCCCCTGTCTCTCCCCCTCCTCCCCCCGCCCTGCCCCATCTCCCCCGCGTTTCTCCCCCTCCTCCCCAATCTTTCCTCCCTCCTGTCTCTCCCCCTCCTCCCCCCGCTCTCCTTTCCTACCCTGGTGACCTTTTAACCAAGTTAGCGTTACCATGGAAACCATGTAGATAGTAACACAGGTGGGGGCGGTCTCTCTCGTTCTCTCCTCTCATTCTTACATTCTTTCTATTTCCCTCTCTTCATTTCCCCTCAGCCCCTGCATGTCCTCCCATCTCCCTCCACTCCCCTCCCTCTCTTTGTCTCCCACATCCAGAATCCCTGTTTGATCACCTGAATAGTAGTTTATGCCACTTTTGGTTGTGTTTGTAAGTGTACATATGTGGACTGTGTGTATGTCTCTGTGTGTGTCAGAGTGTGCATGTGTGTGTGTGTGTGTGTGGCGGGGTGTGGCGTGTGGCGTATGTGTTTTTACATTTCTAGCAACAGACTGGGTCTGAGTTGATAGACAGGGAGAAAGACAGAGAGAGAGAGAGAGAGAGAGAGAGAGAGAGAGAGAGAGAGAGAGAGAGAGAGAGAGAGGGAGAGAGAGAGAGGGAGAGAGAGATACAGAGAGAGACAGACAGGGAGAACGACTCTAATCACAATGTCCTTCTCTACCATAATTATCCCCCCACCCCTCCCTCCATCCCCCCTCCCTCACTCCATCTCCATTGCTCCCTCACTCAGTTCGCGGTCGAACATAATTTTACTGCAATTAACTTCCCTTAAAAGCCCTCGTCGCCTTAAACGCAGGGAATTAGGGGAGAGAGGCAGGGAGGGAGGGAGAAAGGGAGATAGAGGTGAGGTGAGGACTGGGGCAGAAACGAGGAGGAGGAGGAGGAGGAGGAGGAGGAGGAGGAGGAGGAGGAGGAGGAGGAGGAGGAGGAGGAGGAGGAAGGAGGAGGAGGAAGAATAAAGTCAATTCTAGATGAGCCCCTCAGATTTGCAGGCCCATCTGTGAATGATGCTCTGGAGAACATCATTCTCATTCTCCCATCTCCACCACAACTTCTGACACACACAAACACACACACACAGACACACACACACACACAGACACACATACAACCAGTACACCAACATCACCAGTCCCAGTCATCTGCCCTCACATATTTTCCTTGCTCTTTTTTCTTCTCCTTCACCCCTCCTTTCCCTCTCTCCTTCTCTCCACCCTTATCCTTTTCTGTCACACACTCTTTTGCTCTTCACCTCTCTCTCTCTCTCTCTCTCTCTCTCTCTCTCTCTCTCTCTCTCTCTCTCTGTCTCTCTCTCCTCCCTCTCTTCCTCTTTCTGTGTGAAGGTCATGCCATTGATTTTCCTCTGTCTATTCATTTTTCAAGACTGACTTTGAAACGTGGGAAACAGACCAAAGCGACCCCCCTCCCCCCTTACCTCCCCACACCCCCTTACCTCACTCCTTTCCTAGGCACGGGCTGATGGAAGGATGGATGGAAGATGGAGATATGGAGAGAGGGAGGAAGGGATGAAGGAGAGATGGAGATGCTGGTTGTGGTGTGTTCCTGGTCACAGTAAACCTGACCCTCCCTGTACAGAAATGCATATACTCAAATACGCTAAAACACTCCCACTCACACAAACACTTGCCTGACCATCGACACACCCACATACACACACAATGTACAGTACAGCTACTCACCCACTTATGTCTGGTCCTCCTCTCTCTCTCTCTCTCTCTCTCTCTCTCTCTCTCTCTCTCTCTCTCTCTCTCTCTCTCTCTCTCTCGCTCTCTCTCTCACACACACACACACACACACACACATACACCTACAGTAATGGTAGCCGAGTAGTGTCTCCTCTAATAACAGTAATTAGACAACTCATAATTACACTCTCTCCTCGTTTCACACAGTTCATTTATATAATTTCAAATCACACCAATAATATTGTATCCTTCCCCTCTCTCTCCGTCTCTCTCTCTCTCTCCTCTCTGTCTCTCTCTCTCTCCTCTCTGTCTCTTTCTTTCTCTTTCTTTCTTTCTTTCTTTCTTTCTTTCTCTCTCTCTTTTTCTCTCTCTCTCTCTCTCTCTCTCTCTCTCTCTCTCTCTGTCTCTCTCTCTCTCCTCTCTGTCTCTCTCTCTCTCCTCTTTGTCTCTCTCTTTCTTTCTACTTTCATTCTTTCTTTCTCTCTCTCTGTCTCTCTCTCTCTCTCTCTCTGTCTCTCTGTCTCTCTCTTTCTATACTCATGTGTGATGTAGGGAACTCTTATCCGTAAGCCCGACATATGTGTGTGGGAGTGTGTGTGTACGTGTGTCTACCTTTGAGAGTGTGCACCTGTGTGTGTGTGTGCGTGTGCGTGTGTACACAGATGTGACAGCACCATTGTCTGCTCTGGTCCCAGTGTTCCAGCTCCAGGGTGATCAGCCCTGCTGAGAGTCTGAGGGTGGATGATCAAAGCCCACAGTCTGACCTCTCATCTCACCTTTGCCGCAGTTGCTCTCCCCCTCCAGCAGGGGGCTCCAGGGGGGGTCCCCCTGGCTGGCGAAGGTCCTCATGGTCAGGTAGCTGATGGTGAGGCGGATGACAGAGGCCTTGTCCAGCTGGCTGGTGATGGCGCCGGGCAGGGGCAGCATCTTGGCCAGCTCGAAGAACTCAAAGTTCTCCTTGCCCCTCCGGGAGCGAGCAGCGTTACGAGACTTCTCCTTACGGAGGTTCTGGAGGCTGGGGGGGGGGAGGGAAGGAAAGGAAGGAGGGAGAAGAAGGAGGGAGAAGTGAAGGAGGGGGAAGAAGGGAGAGAAAAGAGAGCAGTGAGGGAAAGGAGTTGACTGTTGACACATCCAGGATGAACATCAATCAGGTGAATTATGACAACAGCTTCATGATGACACCCGCAATCCTGGAGAAACAATCTCCGTTCCGATCTACTCCCTCTATTCTACTCTACACTCTACTCTCAGCTCTCTCTCCACTCTCTCACACACACACAAATGCATATACACACACACATGCATACACTCACACACATTCACACACATGCAGTTATGCACACACACCTGTACAAGCCATGCTTGCTGTACAGGTTGTGATTCAGGGATCAATGGGGAGGGGCCTAGAGACCAGGGGGGGGGGGGGGGTGAGGGATAGGGGGGGGGGGGTGAGGGATAGGGGAGGGGGGTAAGGCCCAGGTAGCCTGTCTTTCTGATTGGGTATCGACTCTCCTCAATGGAGCCTGAGTGGTGGAATTATGTTGTCACGGCGCCTCCACAATTTGTGTCTACACTGGAATAAAGACTGTGTATGTTAGGAAGAGAGATAAAGTGTGTGTGTGTGTGTGGCTGTGTGTGTGTGGGTGTGTGGTAGAATAAACAGACAGCATTTCTCCCCCATGTCTGTGACATCGATTCTCATTGCATGGCCCAAAGACTTCCAGTGGAGAGAGAGTGTGTGTATGCGTGTAGAGAGGAGAGAGAGAGAGAGAGAGAGAGAGAGAGACAGACAGACAGAGAGAGAGAGAGAGAGAGAGAGAGAGAGAGAGAGAGAGAGAGAGAGAGAATGAGAACAAAACAGTCAGTGTGTGTTCTGTCTGTGTGTGTGTGTGAGTGTGTGACCAGGTGTGTGCGACCAAGTGTGTGTGTAACTGTGCCAGATGTGTGTGAGACCAGGTGTGTGAGGAGCGAGGAGAAGGCAGCAGACATTAGGAACATCTCATTACTATAGCAGCTCGACCCTGCTGTCTCCCAGAACAATCGATACACACACATCAATTGTGCTCCGTTTTTATATCCACCCATTAATAATTCCAGCTAGATTGACTTAATTTCTCGCCAGAGACAGCAGGCAGGGTAGCCAGAAGCACCTGCCATGCAGATTAGGTCATTTAACTAAGATGTTTCATACATATAGCTTGGTGGTACCCTAGTTACAGTAAACAAAAGATTAGACATTCAGTGGGATTGTCAGTATTTTAAGACCTGTGTTAGCGTGCATGTCTTTGTGTGTGTATGTGTGTCTTTGAGTGTGGCCATGTGTGTGCCTATACATGTGCTTGTGTGGGCTTGTGTAAATGTGTGTACGTGTGTGTGTGTGTGTGTGTGTGTATATTCTCACCATGGCAGGGTAGGGGGTTTGGCCAGCAAACCCTGCAGGAAGTCCCACTCCACACTCACACACTTCCCTTCACTGACGAATGGCATAGTCGCCATCCTCCAATCACACGGCCAAGCCACCTCTAACGCAGGCTTTGATTGGCCGAAGTTTTGACAGGCTCAGACCCCCTGCAGGAGAGAAGGATGGGTAGGAAACAGAGAGAGAGACAGAGAGAGAGAGAGAGGGAGAGAGAGAAGCAGGAATTAACAGAGCAAAAAGATGGATAAACAGTAATCATGTGATCTCAAGGTCAGGGTGACCCCCAATCATATTTCAAAAAGTTAAAACAAATCTTTATCAAGTAATGTACAAGTAGACACAGTTAACCCTGCCCTCCATGCTGCTTTTCTCCCCTTCTCCTCCTCTACCTTTCCTCTCCTCCCCTCTCTCTCATAGAGAAATGATGTGTTGACATTTAAAGGGCCAGAGTGGCCCTCAGCAGTCTGGTGTTATGCCCTGAGGCCAGTGTTGCCCTCTCCTCTCCTCTCTTCTCCTCTCCTCTCCTCTCCTCTCCTCTCTTCTCCTCTCATCTCATCTCATCTCCTATCCTCCCCTCTCCTCTCCTCTCCTATCCTATCCTATCCTATCCTATCCTCTCCTCCCCTCTCCTCTCCTCTCCTCTCCTCTCCTCTCCTCTCCTCTTCCTCTCTTCTCTTCTCTTCTCTTCTCTTCTCTTCTCTTCTCTTCTCCTCTCCTCTCCTCTCCTCTCCTCTCTTCTCCTCTCCTCTCCTCTGTTCTCCTCTCCTTTCCTCTCCTCTCTTCTCTTCTCCTCTCCTCTCTTCTCTTCTCCTCTCTTCTCCTCTCTTCTCCTCTCCTCTCTTCACCTTTTCCTCTCCTCTCTCCAAACCCAGACCAGAATCTGTTGCGTGGAGCTAGGCTGGACATTACGGCTATCCTCTCCACACACACTGTGCGCACTACCACCGCCACACACACACACATCCTGATTGAGCGACATGGCGACCGTTTTGTCCCGTACCTGTGTGTTTATCTCTTAATTGACCCTATCTGTCCTCCATCTAATCTCCCCCTCCATCTCTCTGCCTCTCTATCTCTCCATCTCCCTCCCTCTATCTCTCCCCCAGTCTGTCTATCTCGGCAGACACACACAGATGGTAATGGACAGGGCCTGGCGAGTAATTATTCAATCTGCCTCATAACCTTGTCTCAGGTTGGGCGCCCGTTAATGCAGTCCCTCATACAGAGCCGTGTGTCTGTGTGAATGTGTGTTTGACTGCTAATGCCTCCCATCACTTGGGGACCAATGTCAAACGTGTCACCTCTGGTGTGTGTGTGTGTGTGTGTGGGTGTGGGTGTGTCCTGAACACACGTCTGGGTCACAATGGACTGACCCATGTTTCAAACACAGAACACTGTGCAGGGCATAACACATCAATTTAGAATGATGTAAGACTGTGTGCTCCAACTGTGTGTTTGAGAGGGAAAGATATTTCCATCAAAAGTAGGTGTGTATCCATTTCCATCAGATGTTTGTGTGTACCTTTGAATGGGCATACATACAGTAGTATGATTGTCCTTCCACATGTGTGTGTGTGTTCCCAGTACTAGGTGTTCACTGGGTACTCTGAGAAGCTGCTTGTTCTTCTGTCCTTCCCTCTACATCCCTCAGACCTGTCCTTCTCTCATCACCCTCTCTCCTCATCCCTCTCTCCTCACCCCTCTCTCCTCACCCCTCTCTCCTCATCCCTCTCTCCTCACCCCTCTCTCCTCATCCCTCTCTCATCACCCTCTCTCCTCATCCCTCTCTCCTCATCCCTCTCTCCTCACCCCTCTTTCCTCATCCCTCTCTCCTCATCCCTCTCTCCTCATCCCTCTCTCCTCACCCCTCTCTCCTCACCCCTCTCTCCCCACCCCTCTCCCTCTCTCCTCATCCCTCTCTCCTCACCCCTCTCTCCTCACCCCTCTCTCCCCACCCCTCTCCCTCTCTCCTCACCCCTCTCTCCTCACCCCTCTCCCTCTCTCTCCCTACCTATCCTCACTTCCCAACCCCTTATCAATGACACTAGGCCCCCTCTTTCCTCTCCTGGCCTCCCTCCTTCCTCTCCTCTCCCTACTCTCCTCTACCCTACTCGCCACGCTGAAGTGTTCCTTCACTTGGCTCCAGGTCTGTTTGTTTTCAGCAGGGACCTTTAATTACACCCTCCAGCTGTCAGGTCTTCGTTAGTACACACACAGACACACACACAAACTCCCCCTTAACTCCCTCATAGCCCCACCCCACTCATGGAGGGTGCAAATGAACACATTTAAGTCAAGCATCACGCATGCTATGGTACCAGCTCCCCTGACTCCCCTAGTTAGGGATAAGGCTGTTCTATCCCGGTTCTACCCCCCCCCCCCCCCCCCCCCGCGCCCCCCCCCCCCCCAGAGCCCTGGAACCAGACGTGGAGATGGGGTAGACCAGGCTTAGATAGGGAACAAGGAATAACTGACTGGCTCAAGAATAAAGTAGATGAAAATAGAATGGAATATACAGAATAATAACTCCACTTATCAGAGGAATCAGTTTAACTATTTCTTTGGTGAAAAAGAAAACCTTGTCAACGACACTTAAATACCTTTATATTATGCCTGGAATGTGTGTTAGTCTGTCTACAAAATAGAAACCATTACTTGACACAGCTAATACATAGCATTAATAAACATGAATGTTCTATCAGAAGCCTGATGATGTTCTACAGGGCAGTGTTGGGAGAGAAACCAGCTGGTTTTCAGGTCTTGGAGTAAAGATTTGGAGGTGTAGCTTTGATCCGGAAGTAAGGGGGGGGAAGATTTGTGCTGGACTCATACATAAAAACCGGATTATTATTTAATGTGTGATGGATGATTCGTCAACCAGTAATCAATCGACATCTGCAGTCAAGAGCTCACTGAGATCATGATCATATCTCTCTCTCCCCTTGTTCCTCACTCTTTAGCTCTCTTTCTCTTTCTCTCCCTCTTTCATTCTTCCTCTTTCTTTTTCTCCTTCTCTCTCATTCATCCTCTCTTTATCCTTCTCCCTCTCTCTCTCTTTATCCTTCGCCCTCTCTCTCTCTCTCTTTCCTTCTCCCTCCCTCTCTCCCTCTCTCTCCTCAGTATTCCTCCCCCTATCAGAGCTGTGACCTTGAGGATTCAGCATCGTTCTCCAAGGTTCCCTCCAACTCTCTGAGGAAAGGACACCCCCCCTCCCCCTTCACCCCTGCCCCCCTCACCCCGCCCACACCCCTATCCTTACTCCTCCTCACCCTATCTGTTCTCACATCCAAAACAGCTCCTTTCTCCATCCCTCCCTCACTCAACATCTCTCTTTAACCCTCCCCCCATCCCCACCGGATCATTAATTATCTAATGGAATCAATACCATGTTAGATTAAACCAGCATGACCTCGCCCGCCCCCAGGTATCGGCACGGCGACGGGGAAGGATGGAAGGCTGGAGGGGTGTATGATGAGGCGGGAACGAAGGGATGTAAAAGAATGACTAGAATGTAAGACAGCAGGAGAAAAGGGAGGCTGACAGGTTTCTAACTAATTACTGACAGGAGAGGGGGATGAGGAGAGAGAGAGAGAGAGACAGAGAGAGAGAGAGAGAGAGAGAGAGAGAGAGGGGGGGGGGTGAGGGGGAGGGACATACAGTAAGGTGTGTTACTGTAACAGAAGTAGGTAGAGTGAGGAAAGAGGGAAGAGAGAGGATGATAGATAGGGAGGATGGAGTTGTGTATGGATGGAGTGATATACATAGAGAATTGCTAATGTTCACCTACGGTGATCAATACTGCTCCCAGTCTTGTTTTACAGAGGATCTGAGAGGAGCAGCAGAAGCTTGGTCCTCCTGGACCCCCACCCCCCCCCAACCCCACCCCACCTCACCCCCCCCCCCCACCCCCACCCCCACCCCTCCAACCCACTGACTGGTCCAGGACTGACACAAATAACCCCACACACACAAACATACACAAATACATACATACCCTGCCTGGGAATTGCTTATATCGATAATCACTGTCCAGATAGAAAGATAGATAGATAGATAAACAGACAGACAGATAGACATATATAGATAGATAGATAGATAGATAGATAGATAGATAGATACAGTAGAATGAGATCCAGCAGAGAAAGCCTGTGAACCCTGTCCTCCTTCAGGCTAAAACGACATCAGCACTGACCTCCACAACACCACAACACCACAGACCACAGACTACAGGGCAACACACAGGGTCATACACACACATACTTTCGCTTAACACGTTACTGTCATACACACACATACTTTCGCTTAACACGTTACTAGCACTAATACACATTTGTTCCAAACAATTATGAGCACAAACACATCTGCTGTAAAAGACACACACACAAATATACACTAGCATGCACTCACACTCACACACACACTAACACACACACCAGTGCAACACACACACCAGCATATTGTATGTAAGTTGTGTGGTTATGTAACTTGTGTAGGAGTGTTTGAGTGAACAGCACACTACCTGTTGTGGTTGCTGCCCTGCTACAGTGTGTTCCTACTCAGGTCATGTGTTCAGGGTCCACACCCTGAACCACAGTACTGCCAATGGTCCATCTGCACATGCTTATCTGGTCGGTCTGTCGGTTTGTCTGTCATTCTGTCTGTTCATCTCTTGGTCTGTTAGTCTGCCTGTTTATCTGTCTGTTAGTATATCTGTATGTTAGTCAGTCAGTCTGTCTATTTATCTGTCGGTCTATTAGTTGGTCTGTCTGTTGGTCTGTCTGTTGGTCTGTCTGTTGGTCTGTCTGTTGGTCTGTCTGTTGGTCTGTCTGTTCTTCCAGCAGTCTCTCTGTTGGTTTGTTTGATGTGGTAGCCAAGTGTGATTGTGTACAGAAGTCACTAAACTCAGATTTGATGTATGTGAAAGTATGTGCTTGCATTCCTGACTATTCAGAATAAGTCTGTGATTGTGTGTGTGTGTGTGTGTGAGAGAGAGAGTGACAGCAGGCCTTATGTAAGAAGGCACAGAGGTCCAGAGAGGACAGACTGGGCGAGGATCAGGTCAGCAGAGTGTGACACTAAACACTTCTCTCTGACACCCAGCTGACACCCTCTGTCACACACACGCACACACTGTCCGTCAATGTCCCAAACACACGTCGCGCCCGTGTGTGTGTGTGTGGTCTGGCTACCTGTGAGTGCCGGTGGGCATGTCATCTTTTGACCATCTTTGAGTCAACGCTGTCTATACTCTGTCTCTGGATCATTCTAATGATATCTCTCAGGTCTGGTAATCCAGACCAGATTATTTGAGATCTCTGCAGTAGATGCTAATATCCACTTCTGGTAATCAACATCAATATGTTACCTTGCCAGGTATTAATTCTCTTTCTCTGTCTATATGTACATGGATCTCTCATTCTCAAACACACCCACACAACACCTCTTCTCACGCACAGTATTATAGACCTTGTCTCTGTAACCATGTGAACAAGTTTGTATCTCTCGCTCTCAAACACACACACACACACACTTCCTCTCTCACGCGATCTGAAAGACCTGTCTGTAACCATGTGAATATGTTTAAAAGTCTTGCAATGCAAGTGGTCTCTGGTGCCTGGTATCATTCAGACGCAGCGAGTGGGTCTCTAGACAGGGTGTTGAGTACACTGTCAAGGTTGTTTAGTAGACACAGCATGGAGAGAACATCTACAGTAGAGTCTGTACTGACTGTATCAAAATAAACAATATACTAAACTATATATTACTGTAAATGAAGTACTAGACCACATACTTAACGGTAAGGACACAATATACAATTCACCAAACAACGTACTAAACTTGATCAATGTTTAATTAATTTCTAAAAAATCTAGTATTGATAAGGTGCCCCTTTACGCAAAACAATCCAGTCAAGATGATATACAGTAAATAAGGTGATGTCCAGACAGACAATCACCACAATACAATGCGTGTGTGTGGGTTTGCGTGTGGTGTGTGTGTGTGTGGGTTTGCGTGTGGTGTGCGTGTGTGTGGGTTTGCGTGTGGTGTGTGTGGGTTTGCGTGTGGTGTGCGTGTGTGTGGGTTTGCGTGTGGTGTGCGTGTGTGTGGGTTTGCGTGTGGTGTGTGTGTGTGTTTGTGCGTGTGATCTTGCACTACACTGTGCTCTGTGTGGGGTTGTGGAGTGTGTTGGTCCGTGGAACAGTTACATCAGACACTCAATTAGTGGAAACAAACAAGAGGTGTCTTGTGTATTCAAACACACATACATACACACACACATAAATACACACATACTCATACACACAAACACACACTCTTCACACTCAATCACACACACATAGGTACCGTGTGTAAATTTATGTTCAGTTTTGACGCTTCTACAGACACTCAAAGTGTATTAGTAGTATTTTTAAGCCCAATTAAACCTTCTAGCTGTGTAGACAATATACAGTACAGTCCTTGTGACAACCTGTCCGTCAGACAGCTTTACATTGATAAATAGAAAGAAAAATATTTCACCAAAGTAATGAGATAAATTAAAAAGCTACATACATTTTGTATATACATTTTCACAATTGTACTGTAATGTACATACTACCTGAGAGAGAGAGCACCTGGTCTCAAATAGACCGTCACACATACGTGTCATTCTGAACTGACCAAACATTCTGCTGTGAACATTCTGACTGGAACAAACTTCCAATGACTGGTACCATCCGACTCAGTTCCTGTGAATAGACGCATGTCCCACCGCTGTCATTTACGTAAACCATGCTTGGTTATTCTACTGTGCAAAACGTGATAGACAGTCGCTTGTAACAAACGGCTTGTCAGTCTGCTTTGTCTATCTGTGAAATGAGAACATCTGTGAAAATAAAACTGAAATGTGGATGTCTGGTTTCCTTCCACACACACACGAGCGCACACACACATGCAAACACATGCAACCTCTGTAACTGGAATAAAATCCAACACACACATACTCACATACGCTCATAGACAAGTGAATGTTTGTGTACAAATAAACTATGATTTGGGCATGAACAGTACTGTATGTAAATTAAAAAGTTACAATTAACTGAATAAAATATCACCTGAACATTTCTTTATTTTAAAAGCTTATGTTTTAAAAACAAATCCAGGGACACATTGTTCTATAAATATGAAAGGGCCAATATGATTATGTGTTTAACCCTGAAATTGTCCTAATTTGCTGAGCTAACCCTTTTTTACATTCTAGAAAAGTACATTTTCCATGAAGAAATTACAGTTTTAAACAGGTATTACTTTTAAAACTTCAGTGTAATCATAACTGAACATCTGAGATCTGGAATCATTCCGTAGGGACACGCACAACTTTGCTGACATGGTGTGTGTATGTGTGTAAATCTGTTCACAAATGATGTAAACGCGCGTGTGTGTGTGTGTGTGTGAGAGAGAGATAGAGAGTGTGTGTGACTGTGTGTGAGTCTGTTTACAAAGGATGTGCATGTGTGTGTGTGCATACTGTCAAAAAGTTCCAACTTACCTGACGGGCATTTCCAGCTTTGAGTTCTCAGCTGCCTGTTCACACGCTGTCTCTTCTGTTCCTCCTCCTCACCTTCCCCCTCTTCCTCCTCTTCGAGACCCCGCGCCCCTGAAAGTGGTCTCTGCTTTCCAACTGGGAAAACAAGTCACCACTGAAGGCTGGAGGCTGGAGAGTAGGCACAACAATCCTCTCGCTCTCAAAAAGCTCTGGACACACTGGAAGACTCGCTGACACTTCCCGCTGCAGGAGTGTGTGTGTGTGTGAGGGGGAGAGCACACGCCTGCGTGTGTGTGTGTGAGTGTGTGTGTGCTCCTGGGCTCTGAGGCTCACTCCGCTACCACTCTGTGGAGGCTGTCGTCGCTAGCCTGCAGATGGACTAGGATTAGGAAACAGACCGTGTGAGAGTCTCTCTCCTCTCCTTCTCTCTCTCTCTATCGCTTCCTCTCCGGCCGGCATGCTCCTTCCCTCTCTCTCTCTCTCTCTCTCTCTCTCTATCTCTCTCTCTCTCTCTGTCTCACTCAATCCCCATGCAGAGATTCATTTCCTCCTGGGAAAACCTTACCACACCAGTTGTCTCTCTCTTTTTCTCTTTCTCGTTTTCTCTCTCTCTCCCTCCTCTCAGTCGCAAGTAAATATAAAAGGCATGCTTGTACAACCCTCTCTCCCCCCACCCCTCTCTCTCTCTCTCTCTCTCTCTCTCTCTCTCTCTCTCTCTCTCTCTCTCTCTGTCTCTCTCTCTCTGTCTCTCTCTCTCTGTCTCTCTCTGTGTCTCTGGATTCCGTTTAGCCCTCACCCTCCTCCTCTCTGCCCCTCAGTTTCTTTCTCACTGTCAAAGCTGCCTTTCAAATGCTGATTAGCAAGCAGAGTAAAAGACAGAGAAGAGAGAGAGAGTGAGAGAGAGAGGGAGAGAGGGAGGAGGGGGAATTGTGTGACTGAAACAAGTGGGAGATTCCATCACATCTAAACGTATTGTAAACTACATCACTGGTCTGGTATACACGCCACAACAAACACACACACCCCCCATAAAAAACACACCTTACTCACAGATACGCTATCCCAGAAACACACACAACACACACTCTGTCCTACAAAGATCCACACATGCCTGTATAACCGCACACGCATACACACAATTGTACACACAAGTATACACATTTACCAATATACACACACACGTACATACATACATACAGTACATACCGACATTCACATAAGTACACATGCGTGTGCATTTATGAACAAATAATCACATTCAGAGACTCACTCAAGTACTCTCCTGCCACCCTCCCCCCTCTCCCTCCCTCCCCCCTCTCCTCTGTTTGTTCCCTTGCCCTCAAACACTACTCAGAATATTGATACATCAACCCCCCCCTTTTCTTTTTTTCTCCCTCCGTCTCCCTCTCTCTCCCTCCATCACTCACTCTCTCCACTGAATACTGATAGGCTGTCTACTCCGTGGTCTGGGTTTCAAATCTCTCCCTCTCCCTCTCCCTCTCCCACTCATCTCTCTCTCTCTCTCTCTCTCTCTCTCTGTGTCTTTCTCACTATGTCTCTCTGTCTCTTCCCCCCCCCTCTCTCTCAACCTCTTTCAGTACACAGAAGTGCAACAACATGGAGAGGAGTAGCTGAAGTTAATGCAGTGAGGTAGACATAAATTCAGTTAAGTAGCGTTGCAGATTACACCAGGCTGAAAATGGACCAACGTTGTGGGGAGGCATGGGACAGGAGAGAAGTGGGGAGCTGATGTTGTGTGTGGGTGTGTGTGTGTGTGTGTGTGTGTGTGTGTGTGTGGGGGGGGGGGGGGCTGTGAGAAGTTCGGACAAATGAAGACACTTTAGGTTTCCTCTTTCTGTCTCTCTCTGTCTCTCTCTTTTTGTTTCCACTCAGTCTGTCTCTCTCTCTCCCTCTGTGTGTCCCCCTCTATGTCTGCTGCGCTCTCTCTCTTCACATCTCTCTCTCTCTTTCTTTCTTGTGTTCTTGGATAATTGTCTGGTAGGGTTTTAAAGGGAGAGGGATATCCTCAAAGACCCTGGTACACCCCAGTCCCCAAAGCACACATACACCCAGAAACAACCATGCACACACTCACTCCTCTGCTGTTAAAACAGCTGACATGACAGCAGAGTCACCACAACAGTTCCCTTAGAAATAGCCTTGGGCCTTCTGGCGGTTTCTGTGTGTGTGTGTGTGTGTGTACGTCTTGTCTTCAGAGAAATATCTCTGTATCTGCATTAGGGAGGAAGAACTCTGACAGAATTGAAGAGAGAGAGAGGCTGAAAGAGAGAGAGAGGCTGAAAGAGAGAGAGAAGCTGAAAGAGAGAGAGAGGCTGAAAGACAGAGAGAGGCTGAAAGAGAGAGAGAGGCTGAAAGAGAGAGAGAGGCTGAAAGAGAGAGAGAGGCTGAAAGAGAGAGAGAGACTGAAAGAGAGAGAGAGGCTGAAAGAGAGAGAGAGACTGAAAGAGAGAGAGAGGCTGAAAGAGAGAGAGAGACTGAAAGAGAGAGAGAGGCTGAAAGAGAGAGAGAGGCTGAAAGAGAGAGTGTCCGATTTTGTCCTCGAAGTCTTCCCAAGGCTTCCTTCTAGAATGAAGTGTGTGTTTTGTGTGACACAATCTCAGCCAGAGCCACGCCTCCTTACAGTAACATCCCCCCCCTTATCACACCAGCATCATCTCCACATCACCTTAACATCACTCTAACATCCCCTCCAACATCTCTCCAACATCACCTCAACTCACTCTGGACGGAGTTGATGACTGACAGTACGAAACATTTCATGTGTAATATTATCTAATGCAAAGCATGTTATCTACTTACGTACAAACGTAAATATTCATTGATGTATTCATATAGCAGCCACTTTTACTCAAAGTGATGTGCAGTACAATATTTGAAACGGCAACTTCTTGATCAGAGGTCAAGTGCTCTAACCATTAAACTATATCTGCCCCCCTCTATTGCTCCTGCACTCTCCCTCTCTATGTAGACACCTTTTCCCAAGATGGCATCCTTCAGTCGTTGACTCAGTGACACCAAAGTGACACACAGTAAAATTAAACATTTAGTCATTTAGTTATTTAGCAGACGCTCTTATCTTATCCATATTAAATAAAATTAAACAAAGCAGTTAATTACAGTAATGAAAAAAAGTTGGTTGCTCGATGCTAACTAGGTGACGTGGCAACAGACATACCAGGGCATACGTCAAAGCACATTTAACTGAACTAATGATTACATTTCTATGTTTTACCCTACATGAGATGGTGAGTAAATGTGTATAATATGAGAAGAAGCTTTTAAGATAATTGCATGACAGTCTGGGACAACATGCAGTTATGTAGTTTGGTACTTGGCTTGGTTAGAAGTCAACTGTCTCTCTCTCTTTTGTACCTTTCTTTCTCGTGGTCTTAATGCCTCTTCTCTCTCTTCACCTCTCCTCCAATCAGGAGTGACCTGTATACCCTGTTCTTCTCTCTCTCCCCTGCAGTATTACCTGTAATTACCACTTTCATTCACTGTACTCTTATGTGCTTGACTGTGTCAGATACTGACTAAATGCATGTGTGTATGTGTATGGATGTGTGAGGTTTGTGTGTGTGTGTGTAAGGTATGTGTGTGTAAAGTATGTGTGTGTATGTGTTTCAATGCTGGTGCATATGCATGTGTCTATTAGCGTATGGTTAAACTCCCCCTAGTCCAATTACTCCAAAACCACCAACTCCTGCCCCCCCACCCCACTTCTTAAATTTCTTCCCCCTCTCAACCCTCTCACCCAGACAGTCCCCTGTGGAAGAACCCTGCACCCAACCCCAATGTATCTCCCCCCTCCTTCCCTGCTCCACCCATGCTACATTTCTCCTTCCATCCATCCTTCCATCCTTCCATTCTCTTCTTCTTTGCCCCACTCATCCCTCTCTTCCTGCCCTTCCTACTCTTTTCGCCAGCTGTAACCCCCCCCTTCCTTCTCCCCCAGCGTTTTGCCCTCCCTCCCCTCTGCTTTCCTCCTCTACCCCTGTTCCCCCTCTCCACTGCCCTCCCTCCCCCAACTCTCCTCTCCTCCCGTTCCCCTTGCCTTCCCCGTCTCCACCCTCTCCCCCTCCCTCCCTCCCCCCAGCCTCCTCCTTGCCCCGCTCCCGTCCCCAGTGGGCTGACGACATCAGGAGAGGTTTAAACACACAGTGCATATTAATGGATTGATCTGAATATTAATGTAGGATGAATCTTAATGATATAAAAATACAAAGAGTCTGAGTCAAACATAACTACGGACACACACACATATACACACATGTAAAACACACACATAAACACAAATACATACACAGCAACAAAAACACAGACACCAGCATCTGTCCTCTATAGTGTTCCGGGCTTTTTCATTCACCAATCACATACACGCACATGCGCACATGCGCACACACACACATACGCACACACACATACGCACACACGAGCACACACATACGCACACACACGTCTTACAGCCACGTTTCTCTCCTCCATCTCTTCCTGTTGCTTCTCTTTCTTTCACTTTCATCTTCTGCTTCTCTTCTCATTCAGCACAATCTAACCCAGCATGGGTTATCCATTTCTCTCTCTCTCTCTCTCTCTCTCTCTCTCTCTCTCTCTCTCTCTCTCTCTCTCTCTCTCTCTCTCTCTCTCTCTCTCTCTCTCTCTCTCTATCTCTGGTCGGTATCTCTCCTTTCAATATCTCTTTCGCTCAAGATTGCCCCATCGCTCTGTCTTTCCTTCTTTCTGTCTCTCTCCCTCCCTGTCTCTCCTTCCTCCTCTCTCTCTATACATATCTGTTATCTATGTCTCTCTCCCTCTCTCTTTCTCTCTCTCTCTCCCTCCCTGTCTCTATCGCTCGGTCTCACCTATTCGATATTCCAGCCTTGTTCTCCTGCAGTCTCCAGCACAACTTTCTGACCCACTTCCCCTGTCCTCTCCCGCCATCCCTCTCCTCCTCTCCCCCCATCCCTCTCTCCCCTCCCCCATCCCTCTCTCCTCTCCCCCCATCCCTCTCTCCCCTCCCCCCATCCCTCTCTCCTCTCCCCCAACCATGTCTCCTCTCCCCCCCATCCCTCTCTCCTCTCCCCCCAACCATCTCTCCTCTCCCCCCAACCATCTCTCCTCTCCCCCCATCCCTCTCTCCTCTCCCCCCATCCCTCTCTCCTCCCTGGCCTGCTGATCAAAGCTTGCAGGACGGCATTGCCTTGGGCGGAGGAGGGTGGAACGGAGGGATGAAGGGATCCGAGGAGAGGGGAAGAGGAAGAGAGGGATAGAGAGAGGATAGAGCACACGAAAGAACGGAGAGATCACAAGGAGAGGAGAGGACTCAGGTACAACCACCTCCTCCCACGCAAGCACCAAGGACAAAGCTCTTCCTGGTGAACCACATGTGCATGTGTGTGTGTGCACGTGTTTGTGTCCTGTCAGCCTCGTCACCCATGCCCAGTGAATCTTGTCTGACATGATTGACAGTAATGCAGTCAGATGTAAACACATACTGTGTCATAAGTCACGGTGGACACTTCTAGTGCCACACATAGAATTCAAGACTGGAGGGGAGCAACAATGCAGTGGGATAAATCTTCAACACATCCCCAGATTCAATGATTAGAAAAATCTCCAAATTGACTTTTTTGTATGATTATAAAAACATTTACCACGTGTGTGAATGTGTGTGAATGTGTGTGTATGTGTGTGAGCGCGTATAGCAGGGAATGAGTGACTTCCTTCGAGTATTGTGCATGAGTATTATGTGTGTGTGTGAGGGGGAGAGAGAGAAGAACACCAGGCCATTTGTACCCAGACAGAGTTTCTTGTACCTTAACATTCCCTCAGCATCCTGACTAATTATAAATAAATGAGGGACACGACATGGTGATCCACTAGAGACCAGCCCGGAGAACGACAGAATACAGAGACAGGGGGAGAGAGGGAAAGAGGAGGAAGGAGGAAGTGAGGGAGGGAGATAGGAAGAGAGAGAGAGAGAGAGAGAGAGAGAGAGAGAGAGAGAGAGAGAGATGAGAGAGAGAGAGAGAGAGATAGAGAGAGAGAGAGAGAGAGAGAGAGAGAGAGAGAAAGAGACAGAGAAAGGAAAGAGAGAGGGAGACGGAGGAGGAAACGGAGAGAGAACGAGGAAGAGACAAAGTGAGAAATAAAGAGAGAGGAAGAAAAGAGAGAGAAAAAAGGACGAAAAGAAAGAGAGAGAAAAGACATAAGAGGATTAAGAGCGATAGAAACGGTGTAGGAGAGAGAGTGTGAGAGAAGAAAGAGACAGAGAGAGAGAGAGAGAGAGAGAGAGAGAGAGAGAGACAGAGAGAGACAGAGAGAGACAGAGAGAGAGAATAGTTAGGACGGAGGGGAACAAAACAGATAAGAAAACAGAAGGAAGAAGCAGGAGTCTGGAGGATGGAGTGAGGAGAATGTAAGAGAAAGGGGAGGACAGGCCAGAATCAACAATAGAGAAATTCCGATGCACCACTCCAACACAATCTGTCTGAGGGAAGTTGCCTATGGGCATTTAAAAAGGAGCTCTAACATATTGCTAGATAATCTGAAACATAAAAAAGTATAATGTAATGTGATGTTTATTGTATGTAGTGTTGTTTATGTGCTGTAGAGTTGGTATTGACAGGGTGTTGTGAAGTGCTTTACATGTAATAGCACATAGAAGCCATAGGATCCAGGTCCTAACATATTGTAGTCAACATTCACTACCTGTCAATCAAGCTTATCTGAGATGACTTGTCAACCGACGACTACGTTTGGAGACCCAAGTGTAGCTGTGGTACTGTGTGTGTGTGCGTTCACTTTGTGTTGTTGTGAGTGTATGTGTGAGACAGAGAGAGAGAGAGAGAGGGAGGGAGAGAGAGAGAGAGATAGAGAAAGAGAGAGAGAGAGAGATAGGGAGAGAGAAAGAGAGAGAGAGAAACTCTCCACTATCTAAATGGATCACACTTCGGAGTCAGCAACCATTTCTCAGAAGCAGGCGTCGCCGTGCCAGCAGGGGGAGACGGGGTGACGAGGGGGGAGACATGGAGGGGGAGACGGGGGAGACGAGGGGAGAGAGATGGAGGGGGAGACACTAGACTCAAGGTTACGTCTCATACTATAACAGATGACAGCTGGAACAGCAGGTCTCTGAGCGTTTAAGTTCAAGGGGAAAATGACACTACTTTTTACGAAATTCCCATGTGATGTGAATGGAAACGCCTCCAGTTGTGCTGAGGGCCGCCCTGGGCGATAAAACAAATACGCATCTATCTTTTCTGGTTTGTCTCATAACAACCATTCTCCGACGTTTCCACACAGCCTTGGTTTTGAGAGAAAGGAGGGGGGTTTGTGGGTCAGGGGTCAATCTACTGTGACACAGACAGGAAGAGGTCACCAGACTGACCTGTGATTGGCCCCCTGAGCCCCAACCCTTCAAACACACACACACAGTTGTTGCTATAGCGACCGAACCACAGACAAACATGCTATCACTGAATGAGATGGGGGATAGATTATAAAGGGAGGGGTGATAGGGGGAAGGGGATAAAGGGGGAGGGGGGTGGGAGGGAAGAGTGTAAAGGTCAAACAGTGTCTGTCCTGAAAGTCTAGCTCTTTCTCTCTCTTTGTGTGAGATATGAGAGAAATGAAAGAAACATCTTGTTTGTGAAGGATGTGACTTCATAAATTAAATTTTTCCTTTTTGATGATAAAATGGGACAAAGAGAGAGGAGAGAGAAAGAGACAGATAGTTAAGAGAGAGGGATGAGGGAGATAGACGAAAGAAAGTTGAGAAACAGAGAGAAGGAGAGAGAAAGAAGGAAGAGAGAAAAAAGAAGTAGAGAGAGGGACGGAGAGAGAGAGAGGGTGTAGAGGATTCTGAGCGTGTCTGCTGTAGCTGCCACAGGCTAACAGACAGCCAGGCTGCACTGGGAATGCTAATGCTACTAGCTGCAACTCTTTATCTTCCTGTCTTTCTATCTTTCTCTCTCTCTTATTTTCTCTTCTTCTTTCTTTGTCTCTCATTCTTTTTCTCTCTATATTTCTCTTTCTATCCAGTTATTGTTCTTCTCAGGTCTTCTCACTCAAACCTCTTGCCTGCTCGTCTGTCTGTCTGTCTGCGGCTTGTTAGTTGGCAATGCATGGACAAATCATACGACATGATGTCTGAGTGTGTGTATCTGTGTGCGAGTGCAGTGTCAAAAGGGACAGTATGTATTACACATACTAACACACCACCCCACACACACACACACACACTTCAGGTTCAGGTTACTTTATTTGTACCCGTAGGTAGATTTGGTCTGCAGTGGGTAAGTTCACAAATCTTGACACCTTTTTACAAACCACACAAACAGTGAACATTAGATCTGATCAACTTGGTTTCGGTATGACTCTCAGCCACCATACATGATGCAGCAGCTACACGCCCGTAGGCAGACACACACACAGACACACACACAGATACACACACACACAAGACACACACAGACCCACACACACACACAGACCCACACACACACACACACACACAGACAGAAGGCATTCAAGCTGATTATTATTCCATTAAACAGAGCCACCAACCTCAGTCTAGTAGAGTCTTAAAAGCATATTAGTGTTGGAAAATGAGAGACAGGCATTTATACAAACACACTGCAGTGATTAGACTCACTTTAGGGGGGCGGACAAATTTCTCCGTCTCTCTCTTCCTTTGTCTCTCCCTCACTTCCTCCATCTTCACCTATCTTTCCCTATGACTACTCTTATTATCATAATCAATCTTTCATTTCCTTACCACCTTTCTACTTGTACGCATCCCCCTACACCCCTCTTTACCATCTCTCATTCTCCCCTTATTGTCCCATCCCCCTTTCTCTCGCTTCCCTGCCCCCTCCATCCCCCCTCTCTCCATCCCCCCTCTCGCTCTTCTTCTGCATGGTCTGGTCAGTATTCCCAAAGTCAACTGCAATCAGGCATCTTCAATAGATTAATTACCTTGTTCTTAGCGTGATAGAGCATCTACCATTCTCTCCCCATAAGACACCCCCACCCTCCACCCCCCCCACCCTCCACCCCCCCCCCAGCCTCCACCCCCCCCCCCCCAGCCTCCACCCCCCCACCCTCCACCCCCCCTCTAAGAGACACACTGACACTCCCCCGCCAGAAGATACTGACCACCCCCTCCCCTTCACAAGACTCCCCCCTGCCACATCCCAGAACCCCCATTCCCCCCCCCCCCCCATTCCCCCCCCGCTCCCCCCCATGAAGACACATGTACACACAGACACACAGACATGGGCGAGGACACACAAACACGCCAATGGTCCACACATACACCCACACCACAGGAGTGTCTCCAGAGAGATGTTAGATGTGATAGATAGGGTTAGCAGTAACCTTTACCATAGGAAGGCTCTTAGAACATTAGAGGGGCCTACAGCCATCAATACAATATGTGTGTGTGTGTGTGTGTGTGTGTGTTTGTGTGTGTGCATGAATATGAATGCACACACATTCTGCTGGACACTGTGTGAATCCAGAAAACATTGCTGGAGTTAGGTATTGAAGCTGGCCAGAATCACACACACACACAGACATGTATACACACACAGACAGACATGTATACACACACACACACACACGCACACACATGGATACACACACAGACAGACATGTATACACACACAGACAGACATGGATACACACACACAGAGAGAAAATATCCTCTCCTTGCCCCCCCTCTTCTCTCATCACAGACAAACAAACACAACCACACTGTCCACCAGCAGTCTAAACCACACCTCTTCCTCAGCCCCTGACCATAACCCCAGAAACGAGCGCTGTCGTGAGTCCATCTGAAATCATGATGGATGACAACTTCCCCAAGCAATCGCTCCCTGTGTCAGCATTAGTTACCTGCAGCCAGCTAGCGGCCATGGACCACACTGCCCCTGGATCTCTCTCTCTCTCTCTCTCTCTGTCTCTCTCTCTCTATATATATATATTTCTTTTCTCTCTCTCTTCCTCTCTTGTCTTTCTCCATTTCCCTCAATCCCTCCTTCATTGTCTCTCTTTTTCTATCTTTCTCTATCTCTCTCCCTTCCGTTCCAGTTCTCTGTCTGTTCCTCTCCTTCCCTTGGGTGAGCAGCTTCAATCATTAGTTGAATCTGTATGAATTTGTTCTGTAAGAAATTGAGTTATACCGTCATCTCCATCTCCACAACACAGGTGACTGGTCATATTGTCCTTACATGACATTGAGATTGAATCAAATACAAATAATAGAAAAGAGAGAAAGAAAATGGAGAAACTGGAAATGAAGATGTCTTATTTTTCTTTTATTGACTCAAACGACCCAGTCAAGGACCCTATTGTGAAAAATAATTGTTTGTCTACATATTGAATTACCACAAACCATCAGACTGACCTAGGGAACAGGGCTCTAATTGTGTTACGCGTGCATGCACACACACACGCACACACACGCACACACACGCTCACACACACCCACTAGCAACATAAGCACTGTCAATATGAACCATGCAAATGCATCCGTCAGTGTGTGATGGCTTGTCTTCTGCTGTGTGGTTCTGACTGATGCACAGCACACCTATTGGAGTAAACACACACCTGTCCTCAACAGATGATGTGTACTAGGTACCTGCATGTGCACTAGGAATTAAAAAGGGCATCCATCTCTGTGCCTGTGGGTGTGTGCATGTGTTTGTGTGTGTGTGCATGTGTGTGTGTGTGTGTGCGTGTGTGTGTGTGTGTGTGCATGCGTGTGAGCCTTTGCCTATACTAAAATTCCTCCTTGTTCTTCCCTCCCTCTCTAATCCTTCTCTTCTACCTGCTTCCACCTCTCCATCTGGAGAGTTGACACTGTACAACCCCCCTGTAATGCTGCTCCCCCTCCTTCCTCTCAACATCCCCTCGCCTACCCTCCAAGGACCCCACACACACACACACACACACGCACACAAACCCGCTGGCCCAGCCTCGCCTCAGCACCCCCATTAGCTCCCCACCTCTCCCCTCCACCTCCAGATTCCCGCCCCCTCTCCTGGACCCCCTCTCTGCCCCAGCAAAGCAGTCCTCTGCTGGGGGATTAGAGCTGGGGCGCTGGGGGCCGAGGGGTTCCGTCACTGGAGACCCGGAGTTCAGAGGACAGACACACACACCAGGGACTGGGGTCAGGGAGCAGACACACACACACACACACAAATCAAAGACATTAGCATACACATATTGTGTGTGGCGAAGATTAAAACCCTTATTATGGTTGGTGCACACACACACACAAACAAATGTGTTTGCATAGGTGTGTATGCACAGTGTAGCTAAAAACCCATATATCAGGACACAAAGATAGACGCACACACACATTTGCACATGCAGCCTGGGTAAGAAAATCAGGAAAATAACTTAGAATTTACAATCAGGTCTTTTCTTTTCTCACAGGGCAGATAGTTGATGGGGAAAGAGAAAGAGAGAGACAGAAAGAGAGAGAGAGAGAGAGAGAGAGAGAGAGAGAGAGAGAGAGAGGTGGGGGGAGGGAGGAGATAAAGAAAGACGGAAGGGAAAGAGTGATTGTCAGAAAGGGCGAGAGGGAAACATCACTCTGAAAGTTCTAAAGAAGATCCTGCACAGGGTTTTAAATGCTCTCCACCCTCATCCCCTCCCTCCCCCTCCTTCTCTCCATTCCTCTTCTTCTGCCTTCCCACCATCCTCTTCGTCCTTTCATGAATTAAAAGCACGGGCCAGTCTGTGGGGAGAAGCATAGTTAATTCTGATCAGATCTCCTCCTCTCCTCCACCCCTTCCTCCTCTCTCCCCACCTCCCCTCCTCCTCCTCCTCCCTCGGCGACGGTTGCCGGGGCGTCTGACAGACAGAGATGGGATCTGACAGTAAACAGGCGTGCGGATGCCCGGCGCGTGATTGACAGGTCGGCAGGTCGACGGGGGCCCGCCCCCCCCCCTAATCCCGCCCTGTCAGCTCTAATTGTGGAGGTGGAGCTCCGTGTCACTGTGGCGACTGACTGACAGGACCCCTGCTTTGCATAGTTACGAGGAAGGGTGCATGGCAAGCATGGTATAACTGCTAATAGAGACGTGTGTGTGTCCAAGCGTGTGTGTGTGTCCATGTGTGTGCACACGCACACTGACACACACCCATTGAGTGCTGAGGTACGGTGGCCAGTATGGGACATTAAGGTGGGACTGGGTGGGGGATTGTGAAGTAGGGGGCAAGGTGGGGCAGGGTGGGGCAGGAGGGGCAGGATGGGGCAAGGTGGGGCAGGAGGGGCAGGGTGGAGTGGGGCAGGAGGGGCAGGGTGGGGCATGAGGGGCAGGGTGGGGCAGGGTGGGGCAGGAGGGGCAGGGTGGGGAAAGGTTGGGCAGGGTGGGGCAGGAGGGGCAGGGTGGGGCAGGGTGGAGTGGGGCAGGAGGGGCAGGGTGGGGCAGGAGGGGCAGGGTGGGGCAGGATGGGGCAGGAGGGGCAGGGAGGGGCAGGGTGGGGCAGGAGGGGCAGGGTGGGGCAGGAGGGGCAGGGTGGGGCAGGAGGGGCAGGGTGGGGCAGGATAGGACAGAAGGGCACAGCCTGGCAGCCAGGTGTCATCACAATACACTAACTAACATCAACACACACACAAATATTCTAACACGAAAACACATTTTCTCTTTTCTGTGTGTGTATTTGTGTGTGCAGCCATGTATCTTTAAAAAAACACATGCCTGTATGTGTGTGCATCATTATACCATATAACTTACTCATGCTACCTAACTGTGGGTATGCAGGTGTGTGTGTGTAAGGAAGACAGAGAAAGTGTGTGTTTGATTGAGTGTGTGTGTGTATGTGTTTGATTGACAGCTGCCACGGACCCATGCCAGTCAGAGTGCCATGCTGTGGGGCACCAGGGTCGATCGCTACGGCAATGACCTTCGCCCTCATCTGCATCCAGCCTTCATTAGCAGAGTCTGGGAGGAGAATAACAACCCAATAAATTAATAAAGAGAGGGAGGGAGGGAGGGAGGGAGGGAGGGAGGGAGGGAGGGAGGGAGGGAGGGAGGGAGGGAGGGAGGGAGGGAGATATGTAGGTGAGAAAGAGAAAAGGGAGAGTAGAGAGTAAAGAAAAAATGAGAGAGAGTGAACAGTGATTATTAACCGATCCTGGTTATAATCTTACATTAGTCATTAATCCTGTTTATAATCAGACATTAGTCATTAATCCTGGTAAGAAGGATCCTGGTTGTAGTCATGACTAGAGATGGCAGCTAGCCACACTTCTGTAACTAACCACACCTAGTGAACAGGGTAAAGCAGAACAGAGCAAAACAAAAAATAACATATCACACTACACTAAACTAGACCAGACTAAACTAGGCCAGACCAGACCAGACTAAACTAGGCCAGACCAGACCAGACTAATCTAGACCAGACCAGACTAGACTGAACAAGACCAGACTAGAGCAGAGCAGATGAAAGTCGAGCCGAGCGGAAAAGGTCTAATATAACAGGATGAATGTGTCCTTGTCCAATACTGAAGCATTTCTTTCTGTCTTTCAAACTCGCTTTTTCTCAGACACATTCTGTCTCTCTCACACTCTTTCTCTCCCTCTCTCAGTCTCGCCACCCTTCTGCCCATTACGAGCAGCGGAGATGGGTAGGGGAGTGGGAGTGTGTGCTGCAGAGAGAGGGGGCCTGCTGTGCAATGGAGGAAATTCTCAGGGCGATCGATGTTGAGGATTAGAGTAGGCTTTGGAGCTCACAGGCCTAGATCTGAACTCAATACCCAGGGGGGAGGCAGGGGGAGGGAGGTAGGGGGAGGGAGGTAGGGGGGGGGAGGGGGGCGGAGAAAGAGAGGGGCTGGAGGAAGGAGGTGGGGGTGAGAGGGGAGGACTGGGGTGAGATGGATGGAGAGTGATCGGGAGGGAGAAAGAAGAGAAGGAAAGACGGAGAGAGAGAGTGAGAGAGAGAGACAGAGAGAGAGAGAGAGAGAGAGAGAGAGAGAGAGAGAGAGAGAGAGAGAGAGAGAGAGAGAGAGACGAGAGAGAGAGAGAGAGAGAGAGAGAGAGAGAGAGAGAGAGAGATGAACCTGCTCCTGTCAGCAGGCTGGGTGAGGTGTGCTGGGCCAGACTGACACCTGAGACACTTCCGACCTTCCCTCTCTCCCACACACATCAACCTGGTTAAACACTGCTTGATCTGCTCTACGGGGCATCCCACCTGCTCTCCACAGTGGAAGAGAGATAAGCAAGAATATATACAAATAAATGCAGATGTTATACAATTTTACGCTAAAAAAAGCCCTATATAATTTGTATGGGAGAAGAATAGACAGAATGAACATCCTGGTGTCTGAAGTTTGTGGATTATCAGGATTAAGGTTGAGGGTATACTCAACCTTCACAGGCTCCTCGACAACTCTGAAAGTAACAGGAAAGTGTTTTTGATGTTTGACGGGATGTTCGCGCGAATCACAGACGCCTTTCATTCTCCGCTTCTTATCTGTCGGCTCCGGTATAGATTCAAGTCTCTCATGATCGGTCAGCTCATCCGTTCTTTCACCGAGCTCCCCGTGGGGGCCAGAGACCGTCGGATCCGTTATTCATTTCGGAATGAAAAAAAGCAGCGCGAGAGAAGAAACAGAAGCGGAGACCGTGGGGAAATTACGGCGAAGCGCGAGGTGGATCAAGAATTAAACGGCATAATTAATCAAGCAAAAAACAAGCACGCGTTGCTCATACGTTAATTATTTGAATTTCACTCCACTTGAGGAAACACAATAGGGAGAATGTACATTAGGGCACCAGCCCTTCAGTCTAAACCATGTCCCGAATGCAGCCGGTCACCCGTAGGCCCATCTACCCAGTGACCTCAGCACAATGTCAGATCGTTTCTAGTTAACGGTTTGATTACCATATTATTATGTATAGACACAGTCAGGCATGACTTCTCCAACAAAGACAATTAAGCTGTTAGAACTATTCTTATTTGTCTTGTTTCTCATTCAAAAGTGTACACGGAGTTCGCATTTTAGGCACGGAAAATATTCGTACTGCTGAGGAGAACTTGACCAAGGTCTCCGTCACGCCGCTCCGGTCCTCCACACCCGGAACTCGCTCATCCATCCATGCGTCTGTCTCACTTTCAGCTTGTCAATACCGAACCCCGTCCCTGAGCGATGTCATCAATCGAGGTATCAATATCGAAATACCACAGTGACCCAGACGATCAATTATCACCTCGCGGGAGGAGAGGTGAGAGAGGGGACCGGGGCACCTTAAATCATCGATGGGAGTGACTGGCCTGGAGGCGGACCCGAACAGCGGTATTGATAACAGCATTTCCACCTGTGGCAACTGAAGGGAAGAGCGCGAGCCGACCGGGAAAACGGACCACATCTGAATTCAATACCAGCCCGCAGCTGCGAGCGAGACCCAGAAAGACACGGATGAGCGGAGAGACGTGACTCGACTGATCATAAGACCAGCCGGACGGGAGGAGAGGAGCACCACTTAAGTCTCTCTCTCTCTTTTTTCAGAACTTTATAATCGCATCTCACGGTTGGATGAGACACCTCACGTAGCTCATACTTAAGTGGTAAGCTACAATAGCGTTCTAATAAGCTCGCCTAAGCCGTCCATGTTAAATCTTCTATAGTTGCAAATAACCTTGTCTTATACCCTCCCACCCTCTTTGCACAGACGCCAGTAGGCTGGGCTACCTGTCCTAATAGCGATTGGGCCTATTTATTATGAGAGCTAACAGACTATAGATTAGACCATTTATGAGACGTTCCAACACGGTGCAGAACAAACTGCTCTCTCCTCTCATATCAAAGCTCATCATCCGACGCACGTGCTCAGGGCTGGAACGCCTTCGCCCCAGGTTGGGTTTACAAGAATGCTAAAGTACGTGCTCGGTAGTCGGAGGAACTGGATGCCTGAATGTGAGACAAGCACTCCTGCTAGTGGTTAGTATGTGTAAGCGCAGCTTCGGGACTACGAACGTGGCCACAAAACCACTGGAGATTAAACAAAGCTGTGAACATACAATTGAAGTACTCGAGGTGATACTGCAGGTATACAGTGGTGGGAGAACAGACCAGTTCTTGAAAAATGTACTGTTTGACATATGACAAGTAACACTGTAAAAGCCTACACACATGGTGGACAGAGCAGGGTGGGGTGTAACCTACACACATGGTGGACAGAGCAGGGTGGGGTGTAACCTACACACATGGTGGACAGAGCAGGGTGGGGTGTAACCTACACACATGGTGGACAGAGCAGGGTGGGGTGTAACCTACACACATGGTGGACAGAGCAGGGTGGGGTGTAACCTACACGTGTGGTGGACAGAGCTGGGTGGGGTGTAACCTACACGTGTGGTGGACAGAGCTGGGTGGGGTGTAACCTACACGTGTGGTGGACAGAGCTGGGTGGGGTGTTACCTACACGTGTGGTGGACAGAGCTGGGTGGGGTGTAACCTACACACATGGTGGACAGAGCTGGGTGGGGTGTTACCTACACACATGGTGGACAGAGCTGGGTGGGGTGTAACCTACACACATGGTGGACAGAGCAGGGTGGGGTGTAACCTACACGTGTGGTGGACAGAGCTGGGTGGGGTGTAACCTACACGTGTGGTGGACAGAGCTGGGTGGGGTGTAACCTACACGTGTGGTGGACAGAGCTGGGTGGGGTGTAACCTACACGTGTGGTGGACAGAGCTGGGTGGGGTGTTACCTACACGTGTGGTGGACAGAGCTGGGTGGGGTGTAACCTACACGTGTGGTGGACAGAGCAGGGTGGGGTGTAACCTACACGTGTGGTGGACAGAGCAGGGTGGGGTGTAACCTACACGTGTGGTGGACAGAGCAGGGTGGGGTGTAACCTACACACATGGTGGACAGAGCTGGGTGGGGTGTTACCTACACACATGGTGGACAGAGCAGGGTGGGGTGTAACCAGTCTAGAACCATGACAATATTCTCTTTGAAGACCTTATTGAACTCATATAGAGCTGAGGTACTAAGTCTAACCTGTGCCAACATGCAGAACGAAGATGATTATGATGATACATCAGATTCCATGTATCCCCCCTTGGACACCCCGTGAAGGTCAGGGTTCATAGGTCAGCCACCCTGCGGTCGCCCTTTTCAGAGCCAATCAGGGAGTTCTCCCCTCTGAGCCACAGTGAGGAGACATCGCGCCGTCCTAAAAAGGTCACTTGAAGGTCACTGACATGGATTTCCTTTGAGTTGAAGTCCAAGAAAAGGTCAAAAGAGGTCATCCCAAAATGGCACCGAGCTCTGATTTTGGACTCACAGGGACGGAAATGGCATTAGGCCCTTCTCTCTACACAGTTCTCACAGGGACGGAAATGGCATTAGGCCCTTCTCTCTACACAGTTCTCACAGGGACATAAATCAGGCCCTTCAATTAACGCACTCAGGGGCTCAAATCCTCACCCCCTCTTAACACCCCCCCCTAAAAGACCTCACTCAGTGTTTTAAAGTCTAGCGTGGTGCTATGCAGACCATGGGCCCACAGGAGATGAGAGAAGTTGCTATTGAGAGCATGCTGATTAATAAAGAGGAGTTGGGGGTAAAATAGTTTTCCATTCCAAAGAATGGGACTGGCTATGAAGTGTCAGCAACTCTGGTGGACTATCTAGTTTGTATTTGAGGTTACTGTTTCACTGTGTTTGGTCAGAATTCAGACCGTTCCTTGGCACTAACCACTTAAATAGCTAAATAGTTTAATAGAACGGTGCACTTTTGATCCCTGATTTTCTGCTGTACTGTACTTATAAAAGCCCTTATTTGTATGTTGCTTTGGATACATGTGTGTTTGATGTATAAGATGTCAAATGTACACGAGTAGATTCACACACAGCAGGGTGAGCCATTCGTCAGTTCCATAAGCACCTGTTCCACTATCTGCAGTGCTGCTCTTCTTCCTGGTGCTCCAGAGGAGAGACATCACCTTATGGTCAGCTGACAGGAAGTCCCACCGATAACCACATTACCCCACTGGTCCTCTAACAAGGTCTTTGACGGCACACAACTTTGATACCCATCAGAGCACTGTAGCCATGACGATCTACAGTACTTGAAACCTCATGTCCTTGGTGCTGCCAGGTGGGCAGCATGAGGCTCAAGGAGAGAGACACAGGAGACAGACGTTACAAGATTTGATTTATTAACTATGATACAGGTCATGTAAGGCTTGCTGTATGGGCCATCCCCATGGAGAGTGATCGAACACTCTTTGCATGAGGACAACTCTGTTTACGTTGATGTATCTTTTCACTTTACTTCATTTGTATTTTTCAACCATTGTATTTTAAATTTCCCCCCATTATTTCATATGATCTTTTTTTCATTTTTTTTGGGCCATTTTGTTGTTTTTATTCTTCCTCTTTAAATACCGTGTGAGGTGGTGCCCCCCTCTGGTTGGCTGAGAACATGCACCACACACAGCAGGCCTCCGCACCACTCACAAAAATTATTTAAAAAAACTTTCTTTTTTTATTATTCATAAAATAAAACATGAAAAGAAACGTTTTTTTTGTTTTCTATCACCATCAACTAAAAGGGCAAAGCCAGGTAGCCCCTCCCCAGCCCCCCCCCCCCGCCCCCCCCAACACACACACACCCTCCAACATAGATATAAACAACCATTTGGATATAGTTTTGTTTGTTTATCATTTTAACTTAATCTGTCACCATTGTTGCAAAAATAAAGAAGAAAGTCAGTGAGCGAGCCAGCCATGTATGATCGCTGATGTCACATTTTTTTGTTTTGTTTTTATACAATTGTTTTCCCCATGTGTCATGATGCTCCCCCCCCACCCTGTTTTCGTAGCCTAGTCTTTGGCGGTCTCACGCTCAGTCACCACAGTGAGGCAGGCAACACTCCTGGGGCAGGCCCTTCAGTGACACGTACCAGAGTCCAACCTTCCCTCCTCCCCCCACAACCACCACTCATTCTCACTCCCTCTCTTCTTATATCACTCTCCCTCCCTCTCTGTCTCTCTATATTTTAGTCAAGTGTAACTCTAGAAGCAGAGATATCTCTACCGGTGGTCTTGTCAGGTAGGTGATGGAGACAGTGAAGGATAAGTTAAATAGAGCATGGAAAAGTGTGACTACACACACACACACACAAGTCCGTCCGCACGCACACACAGCTGATTCTCCAGATTCACTCACAATCAGGCTAAACTATCTCTGGTCTCTGGACGATCACAAAGTGTTTCCATGCCAACAGCGGACAAGAGCCATGGAATTCCGTGATCCCGTCTCCCTGTCATCCCGCCTGGATGAATGGCCTGTCTGTTCTATACCGGAACACCGGAACTCTCACTCTCTGTTTCTTTCTCTCCTTCACTCTCTCCATTTCTTTTCCCTCCTTCTCCCTCTCTGTATTTTTTCCTCCTCTGTGTGTCTCACTCACTTTCTTTCCTCCCCTCTCGCTTCCTCTTTCTCTCCATCTCTCTTTAGTTCTTTCTTTCTCTCAGGGTAAGTTACCAGTGTCATGTCAAACAAGGACACTGCTCAGAAGCTGTTGCAGCCCAAGAATAAATCAGCAAACACAGAACGAGAGAGAGAACCGACCCACTGCTTGTCAGGGCCTGTGGACCACACGGCTGTCTATCCAGAAACATAGCATTACAGGTCAGAATCTATAGGGTAATCTCAATGCAGTTATCATGGCTTTTAAATGAAACTAGATCTTTCTTTTATGTTCACCCAGAGTCCCAAGGGGGGTAATACTTCCTCATATTTCACCTTCAATTGATACATTTCATGACAAACTGGGCCCAGAAGAGTATCTTATGTTGATCCCTAAGGAGGGAGATGGGTGTTCCGCCCATGCAGTGGAGGGGTGAGGTAATGGCTATGATACCGCCTCCGCCACCAGGTGGCAGTAGTGCGTTCCTGTTGTCCTTTAACTGTATGGCTCTCGGAGTGGTTAATAAACTGCACCTACCAGGTTTGACGTGCTTTAAAAGTGCTGTGGAAAATTCTACAGAGCAACGCCACGCCAGGGAGCCCAACTCGAGTCCAACTACAGCTGGAGCCAATCACATTGAACTAGGAAGTGACCAATGTTATTCTCTCTCTGTTAGCCTGTGAAATTTAGACTAATACACAAGCAAAAGCACACACACACATCAAGGTCACGGCTTTAGGGCTCACCAAGGTCCAGGTTCACTAAGCTCTTGGATTGGTTGACAGGACAGAGTTGAAGTCAAGCCTCCCAAGGCCTTCTGGGAATCTGGACAGGAACACCCTGTATCTGCTCTACTCTGTGTCTGAAAACATTAACTAGTGGTTGTCTTTTCAACTGAAGCCCCACCCATCCCTAGCCCCAACCTCATGCAGTCTCTATTGGTCCAAACATGAACTTGGCCTCTCCCAAGAAGCACAAGGGCCAATCCGAAGCACCACAGAGACCAGGAAGGGAGGGACTTCCTGTGTGAGACTGCAGCCTTATTGGCCTGTGAACAACATGAAACCCTCTAAAACTAATCCATACAAAATGGAAGCATGGAGTGACACAGGAAGTCAGAGAGTAAGAAAGAGAGAAAGAGGGAAAGAGAGAAAACCTCCACCCTTGGTAAAACAGAACAGAGCAGAGAACGGTCAAACAGCCTGGAGCCCCAGGGGTCACACAGCCTGGAGCCCCAGGGGTCACACAGGCTGGAGCCCCAGGGGTCACACAGCCTGGAGCCCCAGGGGTCACACAGGCTGGAGCCCCAGGGGTCACACAGCCTGGAGCCCCAGGGGTCACACAGCCTGGAGCCCCAGGGGTCACACAAAAAGAAAGACAGAAGAGGAGGAGCTACCCTAACTGCCGTCTGTGTGAACACACAGAGTTCCTTGCTTGAATCTCCCAGCAGATCCAGTTGGTCAAGATTCTTGTCCTTGCCGTTACTATTGCAACTGGCAACGCCCGGTATGTGTGTGTCTGTGTATGTGAGGAAGAGGCAGCATAAGGCTGAGAGAGTCTCTAGTCCATATTCTGGTAACAGTGGTCAAATAAAAGGAAGCCCCAGCCCAGCTTCTCCCCAGGGTCCTAGAAGGGCTGGGTTGTGTGTGTGTGTGTGTGTGTGTGTGCGTGTGCATGTGTTTGATGAGGTGGAATCCAGATAGTGGTCCATACAGTTTATCTACCTCCCCCTCCTTACCCCATGCACCCAGTACCCGGGCCAATGAGGTGAGGATTCTTCTGGTGGGGGCAGGATTGGGTGGGGGCTGGCAGGGGGGTAATGTTCTGTACTGAGTTTCCAGGGGGAAGCATAAGAGTGTTACGCCTTCTGTCACAGTCCTATGCTGACAGGCTGGCTACACAAAGGGAAAGCGGTGTGTGTGTGTGTGTTACCCTAATGTGAGAAGGGGCTGATAAGGAGGGGGTTAAGAGGTAAATAAGGACCCATGTTACATAGTGGCTCATACTATGATCTATCCTGGCCCCTCCTGTGGGTGTGTTTTTTCCAAATTCAAATTAAATGCAACAGAGGCTAATAAAACCCCTTCTCCCAAAGACTTAAGTTTCTCCCTCCCTGTACATACTGTATCACTCCCCCTCGACACCCTCCCTCCCGCTCCCTCACCTTCTCTCCCTTTCCTCCTTGCTCTCCTTTTATATAATACCAACCTCTTTTCTTTCTGCTCTGTCCTCAATCCCAATCCATCTTTATTTCCATCTCTCTTTCTCTCTGTCCCCCCCGCCCCGCCCCTCCCCTCTCTATATCTCTCTTTCCCTTCACCCCTCGTTCACAGCGTGCGTCGTTCCGTGGGGGTGGAGGGGGGGCAGCAGGGAGGGGAGGGGGGCGTGGGGGGTGGTCGGCGGCGAGTGGGATGGGGAGCGGTGGATCAGGGGCCGGCCGTAGTGCGGGATCACCGGGGGCGTGGCCGGCATGACGTACGGCGTCGGAGACGGCGAGGACGAAGACGAGTAGGCGGAGCTCCCCATGGAGTAGGCGGAGCTTCCCAGTGAGTAGGCGGAGCTTCCCATAGAGTAGGCGGAGCTCCCCATGGAGTAGGCAGAGCCTCCGGCGGAGGAGAGGGTGGAGGTGGGGGAGGCGGGGAGTCCTCCCGGGGCGTCGGCCAGCGGCTGGTTGTAGAAGAAGAAAGCACACTGGTGGATGAAGTTCTCTATGATTGTCTGGTAGGTGCGCGTGGCCGTCAGGGCGTCCATGGTGGTGAAGTCGGGACGCATCAGCGTGGGCCAGAAGCAGATGGACAGGTTCTCACTAGTCATCAGGTTGAGACGGTTGTTCTGGCTCACCCTGAGGGGGGGGGGGGGGGGGGGGGATGGAGAGAGAATGTTAAGACGCACCACACGCACATCGCACAGCTCATCCCGTCTCCTCCGTGACTCAGCAAGCAGAGACATGAGGCTGCAGCCTGTCAGTCTCCCTGTGTGTGTCCAGGGTGACAGGGTTGATGAGTCAGAGGCTGTCACCCAGGCTGGTTAGGGTGTGACCCTGACGTCCACCTCCCTGTCACCCAGGCTGGTTAGGGTGTGACCCTGACGTCCACCTCCCTGTCACCCAGGCTGGTTAGGGTGTGACCCTGACGTCCAACTCCCTGTCACTCACTTGCTCAAGTGGCTGATGACGTATTTGAAGACGTCATAGTTCTCCCTGGGGAACCTGCGGAGAACTTCCTTCATGGTGAAGTACCTCTGCTCCCTGTCACCGATCTCTGGATGGAGGGAAAGGAGAGGAGAGGAAAAATATAAAAGTTAGACTTGCGACTTACACATATCCCTTGAATACCACACACACTATCAGACAAAGGCCACACACACACACACCATAACAATGAGGGGAGGATGACATTCTCTCTATAAGGCTGACAAACAATGACACCCACACACACACACACAAACATGCTTAATGGCAGGAGTGATACATAGTAAGTGACATCACCACTAAGGAGCAGTCAGTATCAGCTAAGTCCACACATGCACACAATGATTCACAAATGACTCCAAAGTGGACTAAAGGATGAAGTCAGTATCATGAGCAGCTAGTCTCTGGAAGCGGATCTGACTATACAACATCTGACTACACTTTACTGAACTGAACTCTCTTGACTATCAGCAGGTACCGGACAGGAGAAGTGCACTACTCTCTCTCCCTACCCACGTCACTCTCTTCTCTCCTCAACCCATCTCTCCTTGGGTCCACCTCCTCGCTCTCTCCTCTCAGCTCTGGATCAATACCTCCCAAACTCTCATCTCTTTACCCAAGTGCCTCATCACTTTCACCCATGGCCTCCAAATCTATCCCCAAGACTTGGCGACGCCTCAAACAGATCTCCCATCCCCTCGTCCGCCTCATTTCCCCCATGGCCTACAACCCCCCCCCCCCCCCCCCCCCAGGACTTACTGAAGGCCTCCACCAGCTCCACCTGCATGCTGTAGGGCACCAGAGGATCGGGCAGCTCCGAGAAGAAGCTCTTCATGGCTCCTGCAACCGTGTTGATGGTGAAGTCCTTCTCAACCAGGTCCAGATTATGGTCTGTAGGAACGGGAAAAGAGAGAAGAAATAGAGACCGTGTTGGAAGGGGAGAGAACAAAGAAGGGAGAGGGATGAAAAGGAGAAAGACGGTGAAGAGGTAAAAGAAAGAAAGTTGGAGTCAAGACTTTGGGATTTTACACCTTCTGGAGTGGCACTACACCTACTGGTCACCTGTGTTATAGCTTGAGGTGTGATTGGTCACCTGTGTTACAGCTTGAGGTGTGATTGGTCACCTGTGTTACAGCTTGAGGTGTGATTGGTCACCTGTGTTACAGCTTGAGGTGTGATTGGTCACCTGTGTTACAGCTTGAGGTGTGAGTGGTCACCTGTGTTACAGCTTGAGGTGTGATTGGTCATCTGTGCTACAGCACAGTGTGAGGTGATGGACTATCTCTGGTGTTGCCGGGGGGGGACGACCTGTGATGTAATCTCAGGAGTAATAGTATTGTCACCTTTAGTGTCCGGTCAGCATCGACCCGACACAGAGCTTCAACTCTGATTACACAGGGCAAATTCAACTTCAGCCAGGCGTACAGACACACACACACTCAGTGCCATCTCACGCTGCTATCTACCCAGCCAGCATGCTTCATTAACCAAACCAATCTGGTCGTAATTAACTTCCCACACCAGACACACACGCACACACACACACACACACACACACACAGGCGCCCACACACAAAACAGGCCATCATACACAGCTGGGAGATTGGGGGAGCATGGTCCAGGGAAGCAGAAGACCTCTTCTGGAGGATCAATGCTTACAGATGTTCTCTGCTAACTAAGGGAATCCACTCTACACTTTTAACTTTGAAACAAGGAGAGACGGGACACACAACTCTTTCCTATACTTTAGCAGAGAATGTGTGTGTGTGTGCTGGTGTGTGAGTATGTCGTGTGCATTGTGTGGTTGTACTCACCCTGGTCAAACTGGCGCTGCATGCTCTCCATCTCAGCCTTGTTCCCACTGACCCTGTAGATACCCTCAGTAGTCAGCCCTGAGAGGGAGGGGGAGGGATGTAGGGAGAGAGAGAGAGAGAGAGAGGAGTGAGGAGAGGAGAAATAATGGGAGGGTTGAGATGGAGACAGAATTGGTAAAGAAGGGAGAGAAAAGACAGAGAGGGGGGAGAGTAGGGGGGGAAATAGTTAATTACACAGAAATCATTCAGCTGTTTCTTGCAATTCAACAGATTATTTTACTATCCACATCCCTGTCCCAGAGAGACACACAGCCCATCAGTCTGTGTGTCTCTCTCTCCATCCACCAGTCAGGCCTGTCAGACACAGCATGCAAATGCTCCCTGACTAGGAGAGACGAGAGAGAGAGAGAGAGAGACGAGAGAGAGACGAGAGAGAGAGAGAGAGAGAGAGAGAGAGAGAGAGAGAGAGAGAGAGAGAGAGAGAGAGAGAGAGAGAGAGAGAGAGAGAGAGAGAGAGAGAGAGAGAGAGAGAAAGAAAGAAAGAGAAGGAAGGAGGAAATGAGAAGTTTTGCAGTCTCCTTAGTTAAGCCTGCCTTCATCGATCTCCTCCTGCATTCAATGTAGACTATACGGCAATATAGCTTCCCTGACTTGACGGCAGGGAGGGAAAGGGGAACAACGGAGGGACAGAACAAAAAGAGAGATGACGAAGGATGGGGGGAGGACAGAGGGAGGATGGAGGAGAGGTCAACTCCCATCATGCTCTTTGTTCTGAGAGCTACCGCAGTTTCCTCTGAGGGCAAACCAACATGGAAACTTCCTGTGGGCAAACATGACCACTTCCCGAGGCCAAACACGACCACTTCCTGTGGCCAGAGCATCCATTTCCTGTCTGACCATCTCCTACCTCAAGTCTTTGTCAGACAAGCCTTCTGGTCGAATCACTCCTCCAACTCCTATATCTCTCCTCCGCCTCTTTTTCCCTTATATCTCCCTTCTTCTCTCCTAGGTTCTCCCATTTTTACTCCCCCATCCTCCACACACACGCCCAGAGGTCTGAGATAGTGGTTTTAAATGTCAGATTGGTGTTGGTTCCTCAGGCCTGTAGACATACCCAACCCTCTGCCCAGACATGGCTCTGTCACCGCCGGCAACCAGGAGCCGTGCTCACAGGTCACCACGGAGACATGCTTTCTCTGGCTGCTGCCCTTAACATCCCCACGGCGAACGACACAAGGAGCAGGTGTGTCCACGCATGCTAATACACATCCATCATCTCACAACACACGCACAGTGAGATAAACTAGTATGACAGGGCAAGCGAGAGAAAAGGAGGGGGAGAGAGAGAGAGAGAGAGAGAGAGAGAGAGAGAGGAGTGAAAGTTAGAGATAGGAGTTCATAGGGATATAAAGTCCAAGAGTTACCTTACATTAGCATCCATATGTCTGTGTGTGTGCGTGTGTGTGTGTGTGTGTGTTAAAATTACAGAATGTGTGTTATTTATGAATCTGGCTTTGGGCTGTGAGTTGCAGAACATGTTCCTCCTCAGCACACACACGCGCACAGACACACACACACAGCTGAGCCCAAAGATTGTTCTAATTTCCTGCTCTGTGATATTGATCTGAGTGAGAAAGCTATCAGGCATGAACATGGCCATAAGGGAGGGATGAAGGGATGGAGGGGAGGAGGGGTAGAAGGACGGAAGGTAAGGAGAGACGGAAGGAGCGGGTGTGTAATAAATGAGAAACTAAGTGGGTGAAAAGGACAGAGTAAGTGGATGAGTGGACTGGGGGAAAAAAGGTAAAGAGGGAAGGACACAGAGGAGGCTGATGTGGAAGAGAGGAGAGGAAATGGAGGATTAGTGGACAGGAGAGGGAGGGAGGGAAGCGAGAGAAGGGGGGGGGAGAGAAGGTAAGAGTAAGCTGAATCTGGAATGCTGAATACTTTAAACAACAAGACCTGAGCTTTAATCACAGATGCCTATCTCCTGCCCCTATGCAAGACAGACAAAGGAAAGGAAGGGGTAGAGGGTTAGGGTTCTTAGAAGGGGGAGGGATGAGAGGGAGGGAGGAGCACATTCTAACACACTTATACACACCATGCTAGCTCAAACACACATACACACCCACCATGCTAGCTCTCTCACACACTTACACACCATGCTAACTCTAACACACATATACACCCACCATGGTAGCTCTGACACACATAGCTATACACACTGTGCTAGCTCTAACACTGACACAGAAGTTATCAGCACTCTGATATGGCAGGAATGCACCACTGTGGAACACGTCAATAAGTCACGTTGCTGTGGCAACCTTCCTGTGGCACGACTTGAGTAGGAACACGCTGGACCTGAACTGACCTCCCTGTAGGCACGTACAAAGACACACACATACACACACATACATTCCAGACTCACCTGTGGTCTCAATGTAACGGATACACTTGTCTATGAAGACCGGGATTGGACGTTCTGGGGTGACCACGTTGACCAATGGCACGCCAAAGTAGTTACTTTCAGGCTTGGAGAGGGAATGGCGGGGCTTGGCACGTGGTTTCTGAAAGCAGGAAGAGAGGTATAAGAAGACAGGAAGAGAGGGATGAGAAGAAAGAGTGAGCTAAATTTTTTCAGCCATGTCATTCTTTCCGATTTGCTACTACACATTAGATGCAATCTAATTAATGAACACCAAAACACAAATACACGTTGCACCCGCATGGAATTTCCTCTGAGGCTTAAACTGATACCAGATCATACATTCCTGTCTTAAGCTGTGTACGTGTGTGCCTGTGAGTGTGTGTGTGTGTGTGAGTGCGTTTGTGTAATACACATCTGTTCCACTCTTCACCTCTCTGTGCTCTCTCTATCCTCTTCTCCCTCCCTCCTCCAACTGCACTCTCTCCCCTAGGACATTTGTTCTTCATCTGGACAGGTTTGAATTAGTTTCTAACTGACTCCTCTTATACTTATATCCTCTTATTAATGCTGTTTCTTTCCAGCTTGACACGTCTGTTTTCTACTGAGCTGTGACGGCAACGCTCACTAGGCCCAAGAGGCCTGGGGCTCTAGTAATCTGCCCGACCCCCTCGGGTGAGCCCTCCTGGGGAAGGTTGTGAGCCAGGGCTGCATGGCTGACTGGGCTTTGGGGCTCAGAGGAAGAGCTGAGAGGCTGTCAGAATGAGAGTAGTAAAACGTTCATTACGGAGAGACTGCTCTAGATACAACAGCAAGTACCCACGCATGTTCACACACCCACATAGTACAGCATCAAAAACTCACTTACTTTTACCATCTGCCTGATTTAATTCTTGAAATACCTCTTTCTACTCCTCCTTTCTAATCTCTCTCTCAGTTGTTTTCTTCAACAACGCCCCCTTCAGAGAGACCTCTTCTTCTTTAGACGGCCGTTTCTCTACTTTTGCACAAGGCCCAACTCCTCCACCTCCACTTCCCTCTCTCCATATCTACCTTTACTTCACTCCTTCTTACCTCCCCCTAAGACCCTCCCCTCCTATGTCCACACTGGCAGGCATTTCTGCCTCAATACCTTCCTCTCTTTTACTCATCCTTTCATCCCTCCTGCCTGTCTGTTTGAAACTTTTACCATAACCTGGCTTCCCCCTCTTGCTCTATCTCCTTTCCTTCTCCCTCTTTTCCCTCTCACCCTCACTCCTTCCATCGCTCCCCTCCTCCTTTCCCCCTGCTGTTCAGCCTTCTGGCCAGTCCTTGTTGCTAACACTCTCCTCTCCTCTCTCCTTTCCTCCACTCTCACCCTCCCTCCCTTCTCTGTCATTCAGTTCTGGTGTTGCTGACTGAGACAGGATATGCTGCCAATGCTGAGAAGACAAAACGGCTTTCCATTGCCAGCACACAGGGCAAGCAAACACACACACTCACCATTTCATGCTTTCAGACTCTGTCGGTTCTCTTTATTTCACCCCATCTCCCTTCCAGTTTTCTTTCTCATCTTTCCTTCTTTGTCTCCACCCTTCTCTCTGTCTCGCCCATCTCTATGTATGTTTGTCTATCTCTCCCTCTCTCTCTTTGTCTGTCTGTCTATCTCTCTGTATGCATGTCTCTCTCCCCCTCTCTTCTCTCCCTCCCTGCAGCCCTATTGCTCTCTCTCTTTCTCCGTCTCCCTCTTCCTCCCTCTCTCTCCTTCTCTCTGCAGTACAGGGGGCAGTAAAGTGGAACTAGGTGTAACAGGAATTTGAAACATTCCACTTGTCAGCTGAGGGGAGGTTTCAAAAGCTGCAGGATCCGAGAAAGAGAGGAAATGTTTCCGGCCTCAAACGAGAGAGCTATGCCAAGCTCTACTCGACCAGTAAAATCTGTAAAATGTGTCTTTATCTTGACTATGTGCCAGGTCTAGGACATACTGCACAAGAGCAAAGTGCTAGGAAATAGGAAATATGCTAGAGGACTTGGGTAGTATGGGAGCAACAACCGTTTTTTTTTTTTAAGTATTAGGGGAATATAAATAGTTTGTGTGCGTTTGTGTGTAGTTAGTGTGCATGTGTGTGTGTCAAAGACGATGAGAACACCAATCACCCAGCTTCTGTTCCGTCCTCACTCCTGACAGTCATGATAATAACCATTACACACACACACACACACTTCCTTCCCACTCAGTCACACCTCGGTCTCTGTCTCGGGGTGTGACTGAGCACCAAGTGAGATAAGCTTAACAGCGCTGGGTCAGATGCTTTAGAGTGGTATGCTTGAGGAGGGTGAGTCTGTGTGTGTGAGTGTCAAGAGACAGCGCAGCTGCGAAGAGTATCTTTAGAACACTCTCACTCACCGTTGACTGTAACTGAGAGTCTGCTACATAATAATGTGTGATTAGAGAGATAGTTTAATCCAGGATAAAACACTAACCACGGTATAGGGGGGAGGAAGAGTGAGGCGGGGGAGGTTTCCCACGTTAATGCTTTTATTTAGCGAAGCAGTGTAGGAATCAGTGAATGAGATGACTGAACTGTAACATGGGTACTGACTTCATATGCGGTGTACTGTCATGAATTGTGTCTGTGGGAAAACAACAATGAAACATGGATCTACACACAAACACACACAGACAAACCACACACACACACTTCCAGTCCATACCTTGGGTGTCCTACGCAAGCTCCTCAGTATATTCTTCTTTTTAGAATCCTCGCCTTCTTCGTTGACAGAGCTGTCGCCTTTGTTAGCCCCGCCCACTTCATCCTGATTTGCTTTGGGGGGGCCCTCCCATCTCGTCGTCGCTGCCAATGGAAAAGCTGGTTCTGAAGCTGCTGAACTTGCCCAGACGTTTGGATCGGTCCCGGTACAGCTGAGGCTTCATCCCTATCGATAGTTTTCTCCTCCGCTCCAGGGAGCTGCTGTCCGCTTCGCTGTCGGACCCGTTGCCCCCGGTAACACCGCCGCCATTGGCGTTGCGGATGGTGATGATCTTGCCCTGCGTGCTGTCGTGGGGGACCGAGTAGATGTTCTCCTCCTCCGAGGGCCGGGGCTTGGAGACGGCGTCCACAGGCTCCGCGTAGTCGGAGGGGTCATAGCCACCATCGCTGCCCGGGGCCCAGCTCACCGTCTGGGGGAGAGAGCGGCGTGTGGTGCCTCCCTGCTGCTGCTCCATGTAGGGGCCCAGGTTCACCTTGCGGACGGGCTTAGGCTTCACCTGAAAGAGGGTGAAGAAACCTGGATAAAAAACTGTGCTAGACATAACAGGCAAAATATATATTATTATGAATAATATTTGATAAAAAATGTGTGTGTGTTTTCAGAAAAATGTGTGTGTTCCCTTACCTGAGGGGGCACCTTGTTGTTGAGCTTGCTCTCGAAGGTGCTGATCTCCGAGATGACCGAGAAGCGGTCGCTGGTTTCAAGATCCAGTTTGCCGAAAAGTGAGGGAAGGGATCCGTCATTCATAAGCGTGGCGTAGGGCGGCGAGGGCTCGATGTCGTCCTCGGAGTCCAGCAGCGTGTTGACGGGACTCGGTGATGCACACCTGTGTGGGCTCACGCTCTCATTAGTGCACAGCTCCGCCACGTTGTCGTACATGTGCGTGGCCTCCACGATCGTCCGCTTCTCCACCACCTCCTTGAGGAAGGACTGGAACAGGTCCATCTTGTGCAGCCCCCCCACCACCCCTCCGGGTCCACACACCACCGTGTTGAACCTCGCCTCGATCTCGCGAGCCAGCTCCTCCCCCTGGCTCACCTGCTCCCTGGCGGCCTCCGACTCCGTCAGCTCCACCTGGCTCTCCCCCACCGCCAGCAGCTGGATGGGGATGATGTCCTGGATTTCGCACAGGAAGGCACACAGAGTCTCCATGGAGGCCTTGCGGCGGGCGGAGTAGGCGGCGATGTACCCGTGGACCAGCTGGCTCTTGCGGAGGGAGAAGGAGGAGTGGAAGGAGAGGAGGGAGAGGTCGATGCTCTGCCTCTGGCCTCCCACGCTCAGGTCCAGGAGCACCGAGGTGCCGCTGCTGAGGTTGGAGGCCGGGCGGCAGTGCTGGGGGAGTAGGAGGGGAGACAGGAGCTGCTCCACGTCGTAGGAGTCCCCGCACATCAGACACATGACGATCCTCAGGTCGGCCTCTGAGCCCCCCTGCTGGGGGTGAGGCTGGGAGTCCCGTAAGCCTAGCGGGGATGGAGGGGGTAAGGGAGGAGAGCTGCTCCCCATGCTCTTGCGGGAGTCCAGGAGGCCCTTCAGCATCTGGTTGATCTGCTTCTCGCTGATGTTGCGCCCGAAGCTCAGGCCAGGGCTGGAGGGTTCCAGGTAGGAGCACTGCAGCTTCCCAGCCACCTGCTGCCCCTGCTGGATCAGCGTCTGGGTCGTCTCCCCTCCGATGTCCCCGATGGACCCAACACCCCGCTTAGTGACCAGGAGGAGGGAGAGCGGGAGGTGGGCCAGACTGTTCTCCCGCTCCCTCCTGCCCAGGGTGGCCTCCCTCAGCTTCTCCAGGCTCTCCACCACATACGACAGGGACTCCTTTGAGTTGTACAGACAGAGGCAGCCGTGGGGTGTGAAGGTGGGCGTGTGGAACGAGTTGACAGGCAGACGTACGTTGCCCTCTATCGGCCGAAGGGTCAACTCGTACGTCCTCCCTTCCAGGACATAGCGGTCGTCACTGGTGCAAAGCGCCCGGATTTCCTTGGCCATCTCTCGAGCCAAGCCGTCCCTTCCCAGGATGACCACGTTGATGCGGTCGGCCTTGCCCTCCGCCGCCCGCTGGCTGTCGGAGGTGGAGGAGTAGCGGGTGGGGAAGCGCGAGGCCAGGATCTGCTCGATCTTCCCGTCCACACAGTGGGGACTGCTGGGGCAGGTCTCCTTGGTGGGGTGGTAGACAAAGTGGATATGCTTCAACACCAGAGCGTCCCTCTCGGCCTGCAGCTTCTGCAGGGCTTTGAACCTGGGCTCATCTCCCAACGCCTCCTGGATGGCGCCCATCTTCTCCTTACTGGGCTTGGCGTCTACCTCCAGCTCGTAGAAGAGCTCTGAATATTCCAGAAGGAGTTCCTGGAAGTCCTCTTTGCACTGCTCGATGACCTCCTTCTGGTGCTTGTTGTAGATCTCCAGGTACTCTGACTCATCCAGCCACTGGTAGAACTCCTCGTTCATGATGAAGCTCCTCGCCTCCTCCCACGGCTTCCCCGCCGTGATGAAGGGAGAGGCGGCCAGCCTCTCCTTGAACTCGCACCTCATCTCGTTGCGTTTGCGCTCCTTCCGCAGGCGCTCCAGGTGCTCGCCGTAAACCACCTCCGCTTCGATCGTATCCAGGAGGTCCTGGGGTATCCTGTCATCCTCCATGTTGTCGATGTGCGCCGTTTTGTCCCAGGGCGTTCTATCCAGCACCACAAACAGATGGCCAAAATCCCTTTTGGTTTCCAGAACCTTCTGGACACCTGACCAGCTGAGGTGGTTGACCTCGTCCAGCTCAGGGACCAGTGAGTTCAGGGCATGAGGGAGCTTACTCAGATAAATCTTCTTCCTCCTGTCGATGTGCTCGAATTTGAGTCTCTGGACGTGCTGCTGGAAGAGTTCCTTCGCCTTCAAAGTTCCTTTCAGAAACACGTACTCCTTGTACTCTGGCGACGTCTGCATTCTCTGGTTGGTGGCGAGCCAGGTATCGTTGTGGTTCTTGACGATCCGGCTGACCTGCCACTCGTAGCGGTCCTTAGCCGAGGCAATCTGCTGACTCTGTTGCTTCAGAGCCTCATAGTAGGGAATGATCCTGGGCTTTCCCCTGCCCTTATCGATGAGCTGGACCAGAGTCACGAAGGCCAGGTCCACATTGATGTTAGAGCACGCGGACGTCTCCACCACCTGCAGGTTCTTCTTCGCCAGGGCGAATGCATGCGAGTCCTTGATGTAGCGCTCCACCCCTTCGTCGCACTTGGTGAGAGCCAACACCACTGGCTTCTTGGTCTTGGCCAGCTGGTTGTAGAGATTGGTCACAAATTTCATCTGGTCCTCGAAGCTGCGGTTCATCCCCCGGCTGACGTCCACGCAGAGCAGGAAGCCGTCCACCTGCAGCTTCCCCTCCGGCATCTGCTTCTGCTCAAAGTCCTGCTCCAGACCCAGCTGGTCTGTGCACACGTACATCAGCTTCTCGGCCGACGCGAGTTTGGTCGACGCCGCCCTCTTGATGTAGGGCTGCAGCGCGGTGCTCCGGTGTGGCTGGAACGTCTGGTCGTCTATGAACTCTGTCTGCTCCACCACGTGCATCCGGCACTCCGGCCCTTCCTCCAGGGTCCGCCCCGCTTCCCCCCAGAACAGGAAGTGGTCATTGTTCACCACACGACCCCCGAAATCACTGGTGCTCAGGACGGAGGTGTGCTCCTTGTGGAACTCGTCGGCGCTGGGCCGGACGTAGCGGTTGCAGAGGCAGGACTTGCCCACGCCACACTGGCCCTTCTCCCGCTCCGTGCCGGAGAGACCCACCACCACCAGGTTGTAGATGGGCGACCGGGCATCTTGTTTCTTGGCCATGGTTATGGCAGGCAGATAATCATCCTGCCATGCCCAGGGGCACTAAGGAGCGAGGCTAAGGGAGGTGGTGCTGTTTCCATGCACTGGGCTTACTGCAAGGACTGGGTCTGGACCTGGAGTAGGTTGGGGTGGGAGAGAGAGAAACAGAGAGAGTGTTTAGGATGGTCAGGACAGGGGAATAATCACAAGATATTGAGGAAGTGTAATTTTCATTATTAAAGTTATTTCTCCACTGTATCCCCACAAGGTTCCAGTTTTAGGTTAATAGTGTTTAGTATGTGATTTAGTTTCAGCTCAGAAGGTTTCCTGTACAGATTGGGGTCAGCAGCAAAGTCCCTGTAATGCTGCATGTTACTTAACAGCTACGCTAGCATTGGTGACTGATGGACAAGCACACACACCCCATGTAAAACTGCATCATTGAAACAATGTAACATCAGACTGTGGCTGCAACTATCAACTTAGAAAACAGACTAACCACAAAGACACACAATCCCCCCCCCCCCCATCCTTTGCCTTCTCTACACACACACACACACACACGCAGTCACACACAATTACACACACTGAGAGATGAAAGATCTGATAAGCGCTATGCTGCAAGAGTTACTAATTGGGCGACAAGGGAACCCGACTGCCTTTTAAACAGTTTGACTGGCCTGCTGTGCGCTGGCTGACTTATTTTCTGGACAAACAAGCACTTTTACAAACAAGCTCAGAGGACCCGTCAGGCAGGCTAATGTTGCATCACTAATGATGTGCTCCTATTATGAGCACAGACAGTTACCTACATGTAATAGTTGTCCTGATTTGCTGACAATTTGTGGTGGTAGAGAGGAAGTATCAATTGCTGATCGTTTTTTCGACCAAGCCGGCTACTGCTCATGATAAAGGCTGCACTGTTAGAGCTGGACGCCACAGGTGCAATCAGGCGCCACAGGTGGGATCAAGAACTGCTCAAATGGGTTCAGCCATTTCAGTCAACTGAACACATTAAACAACTGTTTTAGTGATTAAGGGACTCATTAATGCATAGTTCGAAGGGAATGAGGGAGGAAGGGGGGAGAGATACACAGAGAGAGGGAGAGAGAGATACACAGAGAGATACACAGAGAGAGAGAGAGAGAGAGAGAGAGAGAGAGAGAGAGAGAGAGAGAGAGAGAGAGAGAGAGAGAGAGAGAGAGAGAGAAGGGAAGAGTGACTACCTTGGAAAGCCCTCCATACCCCTGCAAGGTATTTCCACTTCCAAGGTAATTCTGAGTCCATGAAAAATAAAGTTCAATTGAAGTCTAAATCTCGACAACTATAACCAGACATGAAACGCCAGAGGAAAGCTAATTCCACACAGGCTGACTTCCATATCACAGCAGCTCGCGGAGTAAGCCAGGTGTTCACAAAGTGCATCACCAAGCGTCGGCACAAAGGAAATCGATATCAAAAGGAAGGTTTCTCGTTTTTATATTTGTTGGGAAAACATCCATGAAAACTGCATCAAAAGGTGCGAGTCTGTGAGCAGAGATGCATCAACGAGGCCAGGAAGTTAGGGGTTTGTGTTGGTGCTGTAAAGCTGGACAGCAGGCAGGTCGATACAGGGACAGGCGATAAGGCCTAGGGAATCATGGGTAATTCATTGGCGTCTCCTCATGGACTCCTAATGCCATTGTGTGTGTGTGTGTGTGTGAGTGAGTGTTAGATAGTGTAAGTGTAATTATCCTGCAATCAATGTCCACTTTCAAAAAAACAACCGGCACAGGAAAGAATGAGAAGGAGGAGAGAGATAGAAGAGGTGGAGGAGGAGAGAGCAGGAAGAAGGAAGACATGCTGAACCCATCAGATAAACACAACTATTCCATCACACACAGAGACACACAGCTAGGTGATCCTAAATATACAAAACCAGGTCCTTATCTGAAAATGGCATCTCAATATGGAAATCGAGAGTTGCCATGGCATGTTTGTGGTAGCAATACACACACACACACACACACACACACAGTCTATGAGAGGAGATCCTCAGAGTTTAGGCTGTGTTAAGAAGACCAGACAGCAAACTGTCCAGCCAGACTCCAGCCTTACGCTCACTAGCAGAGGAACAGCTGCTGGTCAGAGCATGGCCAAGTGTGGCTCCAGCGCCAAGCACAGACGTGTGTGTGTGCGCGTCTACACAATTCTTTGAAATCTGGGATATTTCAGGAACAACCTCCCAATAAGAATTCCAAAATAAATAGTTCTAATGCAATTACTTCCTGTTTCCTCTCCTGCCCCCTTGACCGTCCAATCAGAGGGGAGGTAAACAACCAGATGAAGCAACATTCAGTCCCATCGTGGGTCGAGGATGCCACCAGTTGGAACATTGGAATGTTCGGAGCGTAGGCTTGAGGATAGAAGAGTGACTCTCCAGTGTTCCATATATGACCCACCGGGTCATTCCTCATCGTAATGATCATCTCTGTCTCCCTGCACCTCTGTCCCTCACACCGTTTCTATGTCATCAGTTCCCATCTCCCTTTCTCCATCACTCTCTCCTTATCTTGCTCCTTATCTCTCCCCCTCTCTGTCTGCTCCGCCTCCCTCTTCACTCTCTCAGGAGACCTGGGATCCATTAGTGCGGGCCCATAGACCTGACAGCAGGCCTCACACGGACCCCACTTCCTGCTCTGACTCTCCAACGGAAAGTGGAGGGGTGGGGGGAATGGATGGAGGGATGGATAGATGGAGAGCAGGGGAATGGATAGACGGAGACATGGACAAGGAAGGGATGGAGGGGTGGGAGAGAGAGGGTGGGAGTGTGAGGAGGAGGCAGGGATGAAAGATTTAGTGTGTGTGTCTACGATGACAGTTCTCCTCTCCCGGAGGTGAACGTTCTCCTCTGGAGAACTCAACAGAATGACACTGACAGTCATCTGTGAACACACACACATGCACACACACACACAAACATGTTGTTTGCCTGTTTCCATTATGAAGCCATCTATCATTTACCAACAGGATGTGCGTGTTTTTCATTCCCCCGCTTCACTTATCTGTCCACTCAACCACACACACACACACACGTGTATCTCAGAATACTTAACTCTCCTGTTGGGCCAAATAATACACATTCCCTCCCTCTCTCATACACAAACACACACCAGCTCCCGACTCCCCAGTGATGGACTGTATGGAGCTCCAAACAGAGCTGTAATCTGGGTGGATGGTCAGTTTTCCAGGGGGATTATGAACTCTCTCCCTCTCTCTGGATTAGCGTCTCTGCGTCTCTCATCTCCTGGAGCTTCAGTGTGATCCCATACAACCCTGACTTAATCCCAGACAAGCACATCTACCCTGGGCCAATCCAATCAGTACTGCTTTGTCACAGCACTCACAGGCATGCAATACACACATGCATAAACATATACACACAGGAAAAAAACACACATGCACTAACAGTCCAAAATATGACTAGTGAGCTATGCCATGTCACACATGATGACACCCCGGTGTGAGGTCACTTCCTCTTCCCGTCTTGGCCTGCCCAGTATGAGATAGTGGAGTCGTTTTTAGATGGGAGGAGGGTGAGAGGGTTGATAGGAGGGGAACAGATGGAAAAGAGGGGAGGGACTAAAACATAGTAGAAAGGACAGACAAGACAGGAAAAGAAAAATCAATTGAAATAAAGAACGGTGAGTAGGGTTACAGAAAATGGGTGGAAGAGAAGAGGCATGGAGGGTGTGGAGATGGACAGATCAGGATGGGTTTAACCCTACATCTGGGACACACACAAGACTACTGATAACACTGCCAAAAGGAAAATGAAGGTTGACAGTTATTAATCCTACAATGAGAAAACAAAACAAACTTGCACGATCACACACACACACACACTCAGAACGCTTAACTCTCCTGTTGGGCTAAATAATACAGTGTGCTAAGTAATACAGGGGGCTCAGTGATGAGCCCCCACCCCACCACCACTTCCAAAATCTCTGGTTTTGCTCATTAGAACATTTCCCATGCCGCGTTGGGCTCTGTGTCCAGGTATCTTTCACACACACACACACACGCACGCACGCACGCACGCACGCACGGGAATAGGAGTGTCTCCAGATGTAGAAACTCCCTCCTGACATGCCAGGCTAACAGTCTGAAAATTAGTTTGGCAGAACAGGTGTGTCTCTAATGTGTGTATGCTTGTGAGAAAGAAAGAACCCACTATGAAATGAAAAGAAGCCCTTTTTACCAAAACACAGACAGAAATCTGTCAGTGTTCTGCAGCAGAACTCAGTAGAACCTAGTCATAAAGCCTCTCCCAGCTGAGGGAAGGGACTGGAACTCTGACCTGTATGGACATACAACCCAGAACTGTACCGGTACCTGTACAGGGGAGGTGCTGCAACGAGAGTACTCTGTACCCGTAGCTAGGCGACAGATGGCCTTCACACATGCGGTTGTACACGCACACGCACAAAAAGGATAGAAGCAGAAACACACACACACACGCTTATGGCACTCCATATGCTATACTGAAGATACCAAACATTCACACCTCTCTCTCTCTTTCTCCCACACCCACACGCACATTAGGTAGGCTCCGTCTTAAAAAGAAGCCTTTAGATAAACGGTTCCCTCTCCTCTCCTAGACCCAGACAAATGTTCATGCACGACTGGAGTCTCCAAGCAATTAAAACTCAATTTGACAGGAATGAAAGGAACAGAGAGAGAGAGGGAGGGAGAGGGAGGAAGAGGGATACAGAGAGAGATATAGGAGGAGAGACAGAGAAAGCAACATGTGGTGCAATCAGCCAGGACACCTAGTGTCTGACGTGTCAACACAAGCCATCAAAGACACAGACATGCAGGAGAGCTGAATAAAGAAGGGAAGGCAAGATAAATCTACAGTGGGGGAGGAGGGATGAGAGGAAGAGGAGAGAGTGAAGGTTAACGCCAGGGTTCTGGTAAGTGCTCAGTACGTGTGGTTGGCTAATGGGTTGCAGGGCTCCTCTCAAGTCCTCATCTGTTCTGCTGACAAGCTGCTACACACTCAAACTTACACGCACGTACACACACACACACCCATATGTACACAGACTTTCTGTAGTGTAACAGTTAGCAGGGTGGAGGGACCCCACAGAGAATCACACCTCAAGTCATTCTGCACTGCCAACACATTCATCATGTTTAACAATGTAGACAGAGAGAGAGAGAGTGAGAGAGAGAGGGTGAGGAGAGAAAGAGAGGAGAGTGGTAGAAAGATTGAGAGAGGGTGCGGAGCAAGAGAGAAAGAGAAAAAGAGAGCTAGACAGAAAGAGGAGCGGGAGAGAGGGGGAGGGAGGACAAGAGAAAAAGATGTGTGAAGCACCTGAACCTGCCACCGTGTCAATTCACTTGTTGCCACAGTAACCAAGTCTTGGCTCCGAGGCAGATGGATGTTAAGCTTTTTACTCCATCCTCTCAGTCTTCCTCCCTTTTTGCTTTCTTCGCTCTCTCTCTCTCCCTCCCATTCTTTGTCTCTCTCTTCATTCCCCAGAGTACTCTCTCACTCACTCCGACAGCATTACTCATTCTTTTTCCTCCCTTCCTTCCCTCGCTTCATCCCTCCCTCTTTCTCAATCCCCATTCATCCCTCTGCTGTTCCTAATGTGTGATTCATAATGGAGGAACAGAAAAACAAAAACAAATCCCTTCCTCACGCTCCTCCTCCTTCCCTCCTCCCTTCACTCCCTCGCTCTCTACCGCTCTTCCGTTCGGTTGAGACAAACAGGTGTTGCCTGCCTCAACCATGGACTGAGGCTGTACTGAGAATCAAAATGTTCAGAGTGTGTGTGTGTGTGTCTCCAGAGTGAGAAGAGCACAGCAGAGACAGGGGGAGCTGACAGGCCCTGGAGCAGCTTGTCCAGAGGTTGGAGGGTTATGCTTGGTCATCCATTTTAAATGAGCCTCCTGACACACGCATACACACACACACGAGACACACTTACACACAAACAATAGGCACACACACTTGCCTGTTTGCCATTGTCCATGTGTCTATATCAGTATTGATGACTGCACCACACACACACACACGTTCCCTTATTCATTGTGTGTGTATTGATAAACTGAGATCCTTTCTGTCGAGGTAAAGAAGGATTGGTCTTCTACTCCCTATTTATTTTTCCTCTGTCTGTCTCTCTCTCTCTCTTCTCTCTATCTATCCATCCATCCATCCCTCCCTCCACCGGTCTCATTTTCCCTTTGTCTGTATCTTTTCTTTTTCTCTCTTCCTCTGTTCACCAGGTCTCCATGGCAATCCGAGGGCAGGGTGGAGGTTGAGAAAGAGAAAAAGAGATCTCACCATCACCCCTCTGCCCTATCTCGCCAATATCTCCATCCTTTCGTTCCCCTCCCCTCCATCCCCTCCATCCCTCCATCCCCTCCATCTCTGCTGGTTGGTGTGTTTACTGAGCTCTGAAGTCATGTTTATCTTCAGTCAGATTCCCATTTAGATACGTGAAGAAGTGGAGAGGGGGAGGAATGAGAAAGGGGAGGGACAGAGAGAGGGGTGGAGGGACAGAGGGGAGGACACAGAGAGAAATTGAAATGGAGAGAGGGAGATGGAAGGAACGTGTGTGCTACAGACACGTTCTATCCCATCTCTGCCTTGCCTGTTTCCCACACTCCTCTCTCTCTTTCCCTCCCTCTCTCCATCCCATACAGAATAAAGACTGTGTCAGCAGCAGACCCAGACTGAAGGTGGCTAGGTGTCACACAGGTGGTAGAGTACGGCTGTCCCAGGAGAACACACCATCTGTCTACCTAGCTCAGGTAACATGACCTGTAGTAGTAGATCTACTTCTACTACTACTACACACACACACGCACACACATCTTAGACAGTACAGACACACATACATACATTCATTCATTCACACACACACACAACACACACACACACAACACAGCCATGGTGTTAGAATGCTGAGATCAACAGTCTGATACTCATGGCCTGGTTTAGGAGACACAGGAGAGGGACAAAAAGTAAGAGCCTCTCTTCTCCTCGTGTGTGTGTGTGTGTGTGTGTGTGTTATGGGGTGTTTGCCATGACAGCACTTTCTCAGATCCCTTGGGCCCTAGGTCTGTGTGAGGAAGGGTAGAGGTGTGGGAGGTAGTTTACAGTCTGGTCTACACACAAACTGCTTTGTTTTGCTATTTGATTGAGGCCCAGCAATTGACTCATTCAAAATGGTGTTGTCCCTGACCCCAAACCCTTCTTGTAAAACTAACCCCAACACTAATTCTAACCCCAAGCCCCCTCAAGCCCTTTAGAAAAAGCACTTGAAGTTGTGGGACGCAGAAAATGTCCCTGCAAGGTACATTGTTCTTTGTTTACTACAAGGGTACTTAAACAAGGCCACACGCATGGAAATGAATGTAGCTATCTGATCAGACAAGTGTGTCCTAAAGCTAGCATACTAAAGTTGTGTGACTTGGCAGAGTGTGACTATACAAACACGCATTTTGCAGCTGTAGACACTCTCACAGTGTGCTGTATCTTGTACACAAACACACACACACACACACACACACACGTGCAGGAGAGACAGAATAAAGGGCTGTGGACCTGGCTCCTGTGACAACACACCCATTCATCACCCCGCACGACCCTGGAGACAGCCTGAGACACTCCCCCTCACACAGAGAACATCCAGAAGCAAACACACTCACTCACACACACACACACACACACAGAGGAATGCACACACACGCTCAGAGGAACACCCATACACACACATGAATGCACACACTGTATAGCCTGTGTGTACAATTGTGCATTACCAGAGATTGCAAAGGGATGCGTGTGTGTGCGTGCGTGTACATATATTATTCATTTGCAAGCAGGCACATGAACAGAGTGTCTCTGGTGAAGAAGATAAGGCGTTCCTGTCTCTCATCCTTCTGCATGTATGTGTGTGTCCTCTCTCTCTCTCTCTCTCTCTTCCGTTTAGCTGACTGTTTGTAGGAGAGAACGAGAAATGAAAGTTGGGAGAAGGAAGAGAGGCCGAAGAGGAAGGGATGAGAGGGTGAAAATACAGGGAGGAGACAGGGAACAGGAAGGAATGAGACAGACAGACAGACAGACAGGGTAGAGTAAGCAGACAGACAGGCAGTGTAGGGTAAGCAGACAGACATACAGACACAGGCACGCAGAGAGACAGGGTTAGGGAAACAGACATATGACATTGGATTAGTGCTAGGCAGTATCAGTGATAAAGACTTAGTGTAATGTAGAGAGGGTAAACATTACTTGTGTGTGTGAATGCAAGGCAAGGTCAGGTTAACAGTGTCCTTGAAAGGTTAGGGTGTGGAGTTTAGGGGTATTTAGGTATGTGTGATGTGTGTTGGACTATGGTGGTTGTCAGGAGGGTGTGTGTGTTATTGCTGGGTAAAAAAAAAAAAGATATCTCGATATTGTCCCAAAAAATTAGATATTCGATATATATCTCGATATGTTTGCATTTGCATTTAAATAATAAAAAAAAAAGATTATTTTGCCTCCATTAGAAAACAAAACAATTTAGATAGAACAGCTATTATTACAAAGTACAAAATGTGTAGTGCAAATGTAAGCAGTTGCCATAACATGGTACTTGCAACTTGACAAAATGGACCTCACATGGAACAATTCATGCAGAGGTCATTATGTGACAGGACAAAAAGAGAGCAGAAGAGAGTGCCTGTGCGAGTGCAATTTTCAGTTTTAGCACAAACGGTGTCCGTGTGTGTTTGTGTCTGTGTGTATGTGAACATAGAGGAGCCAGGCGGCGATCTTAAAACACAAGCAACACAAGGACCAGCAAAAAATAAATAACAATATTTGTTTTAAATATTTTTGCTATTCTATATTCACAATATTTTCACGTTACATCGTCGTCAAAATTATTGCGATATTATCGCCAATATTTGATACATCGCCCAGCCCTAGTGTGTGTATGTATGTTTAGACCCTTCTCAGCTCAATCTTCCAAGACACTGAATAAGGAAGTCCTGAACAAACACATTTGCCGAGAAATCCCCCAATGCTTGCATTCAAGCGCTAAAGTGCAGTACATTGTATGTGTGTGAGTGTAGCGTGTTGTAAGAGTTAAGGGCTATGGGGTGTTATCTGCTGTTGTAGGAATGCATCGGTCCTACACACAAACACACACACACACACACACACACACACACACACACACACACACACACACACAGCAGGTGCTGTGTCTGTGGTAGATATGGCATCTGCCCACCTCAGCATTTTTACAGAAACCTTCCCTCTACACAGGAATAGAGGTCACTCCTCTCTTCTCCTTTCCTCTCCTTCCTCCATTCAGCAGAGAGACAAAGGCCCTAGCAGCATCATAGCCAGTCGAATCAGCCCGGAGCACAATACACCAGCCCTCTGGATCCCCCAGTGTTACCTGATACTGTAAAACACTGGCACTGAGGGGTGTGTGTGTGTGTGTGTGTCGGTGCATGTGTGTGTGTGTGAGAAAGTGCATAACTTCAAAAGTCTTTATAACAGATCTAACCCAACCCCAGACCCTACAACAGCATACCCAGGACAGGGAAGGTTTTCACTGGACACGGTCAGGTGTCACACATACACAGAGAGAGACATGCATATCCATACACAGACACCCACGTACATACACAGTCATACACACAGCCCCGAGGGGGGAAGTCAGATGGATCGAGGACAGGAAGTGTGTCAGCGACAGGGGAAACACTTCCATGGTGGAGGATGGGTGGAGGAGAATGGAGGGAGGGGGCAGGGAGCCTAACAGCCCAGGGCAGAACCTGCTATTCACCACACACAAAGGGTTAAATTCATAACATACCAGAGACATCCAGTATCTCCCCCCTCCTCCCCTACCTCTCGAGGAGAGGAGAGAGGATATAGAAGGAGAGGATAGACGAGGAGCGATGAATAGAAAAGACGAGAAGAGGAGACGGTCAGATGATGAGATTTGTGTCTTCTAACGTGGTTAGTTCTGCTCAGTCTGTGGTCTGTAGATTAAGACTAATTAAGCATCTTAGCATGGATTAAACACGCCACACACAGAAAGAATAATCTTATCCATCAACCTGCTCTGAAGATTTATTCTCTCTGCCTCCCTTCCAGCAGCACTCTAACACACACACCCTTCGTCTGTGTGGTACAATAGAGCGATTAACTGGAGCTGCTGGAAGTGTGTGTGTGCGTGTGTGTCTGAGCGTGTTTGTGTCTCTCTGTGCGTGCGTGAGTAGGAAGACATTTAGACAGCAGGGGTTCTTAGAAGATGCATGTTTTGGTGCAGCGTGTTTGGGATTCCTGGCCACATTCCCTACCTCAGGCAAAAACACACACAAACACAAACTCTACCCACACCACACACACACAAACACACACATTAAATATCAGAACAGGTCTTTCCTGTTAAAGGTAACACAGAGAAACATATTGCAGAAGACAGCACATACTACAGGTAGTCGGAGAGAGAGGGAGAGAAAGACAGAGAGAGAGAGAGAAGCAAGATGACGAGAGGAGGGGGGACGATAAGGGCTGACTGAACTACCTAGGCTGAGGAGAAAAGAAGAGAGAGAGACCGATAGAGAGATATAGAGGTAGAGAAACAGAGTGAGGTAGAGATAAAGAGATGAAGTGAGGTGACTTAGGCTGAGAGACAGAAAGGGAAAGAGGGAGAGAGAGAGATCTCTATCTGAAAGGATTTGTCCTCTCTAGAACAGTATTTCACTAAAGCCATCCTGCTGAAGCCCGTCAGCTGAGATCTGACAACAGATTAGACGACAAAACCTCATCCCTCACTTCCCCTTGGCTAATCAGAGCCTGGCGGTGTGTGTGTGTGTGGGTAAGGTGGGGGTGTGGCTCACACACTCACCCTGCCATCTGACTCCAACTAGACCACAGGACCTTTGCATGACCTTCAGAACCAGGACATACAATTCTGACATGTTTACCTGGTCACCATGTCCTCAGCAATATGGCCTACTACATGCCCTCCCCTACACACACATCCATATACACAGTTTTGCATCCACACTCAGTCGCAGGCACACATATATCTCTCTCTCGCTCTCTCGCTCTCTCGCTCTCTCGCTCTCTCGCTCTCTCGCTCGCTCTCTCGCTCTCTCGCTCTCAAAAGGACATACACCCTTTTGGGTACTTGGCACTGCAGTCAAAACCACAGAGATCCTGTGTCTCTTTAGCACTGACATGTGAAAAAATAAACAAACTTGGTACAACAGTGAACAATTACATCCCTCCGCCTTCCTCTCCGTTTCTTCCTGCCCCCCCAAACCCTCCAACCCCCCCCCCCCATTTCACTCCCTACGGAACTGCATCCAACCCCCAAGGACCCATGACATTGCCCGTCCGTGTCTCCTGTGAACTCTAACCCAGAGAGAGAGGAGAGAGAGAGACAGAGAGACAGACAGAGAGACTCTAGGTTCTATATCAGTGTGCTAAGCCCAGGTTCGAGGAAACCAGTCTGCTATGGCAACATGGACTTTATCCCTCTCTCTTTCTTACCATTTCTTTATTTCTTTCTGTCTGTATCACTCCCTCCATCCATCCATCCTTTCCCGAAACACAGAGTGTAAGAACAACAGGCCGGCTCATTTCTACCTGAAAGGCAGCAATTCCAAACAACTACAACCATGTTCTGCTCTCCTCAAACGCCTGTGACTAATCCAAGCCATAGCGTGTGTTTGTGTGTGTGTGTGTGTGTGTGTGTGTATGTTCACGTGTGTTGTAGCATGACGAGAAGCCTCTCTGATGGATCTCTCTTTGTGAAAACAAGCAGAAGGAATGTTGACATTCCTCAACCATGTTTTTCTGCCTTGGCAGCCAACACGGCCGACATCAACGATCAACAACGAATCAGCATAGGCTGTCACACAGGTTGCTAAGATACTTCTAGGTTACTGATACATGCAATCCAGTAATACCTACTTCCTGTCAAAGCCATATCACTAAAACAAGGGCTTGAAAACAGACACAAAATGTAGGATAGTC